>NC_082717.1:9936462-10163845 GCF_030144855.1 Hypanus sabinus
GGTGTTTTCATCCGCAGAACTGCCACCCTCTGGACGATTTTTGTTTTTCACACCATTCTCTAGAGACTGTTCTGCATGAAAATCCCAGGAGCTCAGCAGTCTCTGAGATCCTCAAAACACCCTGTTTGGCACCAACAATAATTCCATAGTCAAGTCACTTAGATCACATTTCTTCCCCATTCTGAAGTTTGGGCTGAACAACAATGGAACCTCTTGACCATGTCTGCATGCTTTTATGCATTGAGTTGCTGCCACATGATTGGCCAATTAGAAATTTGCATTACGAGCAGGTGTATGGATGTAGCAAATAAAGTGGCCACTGAGTGTACATACATTGCACGTACATAAAGTCACACTAGGTGCAGGAGTACCTGAACATAAGGTGACCTCATTGTCACCATCATTGAAACTAGATTGTCATTCCAGATTTAGTTATCAAATGAATTTAAATTCTCCAGATGCCGAGTTGGAATTTAAGTGTGAGTCTTTAAGTTGCTAGTTCCTGCCTCATTACTTGCAGGGTAATATAAACACTGTGTTGACACAGCGCTGGTTTCTGTGATCAAAGGAAACATGTTGCTCCATTTGATCTGAGCCATAAGACCGAGATGCAATAGCAGAAAAAGCTGGTATTCTGTATCTGACACAAAACACTACGAGTGCAATCATGCTTCTTGTGAATAGGAAGGTCCTGATGATACTGAATGCACACAGTGCACAGCTGGTAGAGTCGCTGCCTCACAGCGCCTGGGTCCCAGGTTCAGTCCTTACCTTGGGCACTAATCGTATAGAGTCCAGACCTTCTCCAGAGTGTTACCCTAGAATGCTCCAGCTTCCTCCCACTCGCCAAGACATGATAATTAGCAGGTTAAACCACTGTAAATTGTGCGAGTGAGTTCATGTACGGAGATCCAGTGAAAAACCTGCCTTGAATACTGCTCATATGGATTAATTCATTACACAGTTTACTAAGGTCACGCAAGACAAAGCAATAACAATGAAGGGGCACAATGTTAGGGAGCGGTTAGCTTGACGTTATCACAGCTTGGTGTGTCGATTCTGGCGTTCCTCTAAGTACATCTGTATGCTTCTCTTGTGCGTGTGGGTTTCCTCCCACAATCTAAAGGCATATCACTTCGAAGGTTCATTGGTCATTGGAAATTGTCCAGTGATTAGGCTAGGGTTAAATCAACAGCGTGCTAGACAGCATAGATCGAAGGACTGGATGGGCCTGTTCTGCACTGTATCTCTAAATAAATAAATAAAGTGTAATAGCTATAGAAAGAGTGCAGTGTAGATAATAACGTGCAAGTTCATAACGAGGTAGATGTGAGGTCAGAGAGATTGGTTTAGTAATTATACGAGTGAAAGAAACAGAAAAGTTTTTTCGGCAGAGAGTGCTGAGTGTGTGGAATGGGCAGCCAGCAGCGGTGGTGCAGACAGAGACAATAGGGTCATTTAAGAGACTCCTGGATGGATACATGGAGCTCAGAAAAATAGAGAGCTATGGGTAACCCTAGATAATTTCTAAGGTAAGGACATGTGCGACACAGCTTTGTGGGCTGAAGGGCCTGTATTGTGCTGTAGGTTTTCTCTGTTCCTTTGTTTCTAGAAAAAGGCTTATAAATTAATGGAGAGAATTTAAGGGGTGAGCTCCTAGAAGCTAATAGCAGTCACCAAAAGTGAAGATGGAGGGTGATGGAGTAGATGGAATCACAAATAATTGTTGTGACGGACTGGATATCACAGAGAAGGGAAGAGACAAGTGTGAGCTAGGACAAGTAAGATAGAAGGAACAGTCAAGGGTCTGGAACTGGGTAAGGCTCAATTTTCTCCACACATGCAAAGTAGTAGAGGAACTCGGCAAGTCAGACAGCATCTTAATAGGCACCTGTTAGTCTCGTGAAACCATGGATTTCCACCTTGGAAGGTTTCCAGGGTGCAGGCCTGGGCAGGTTTGTATGGGAGACTGGCAGATGCCCAAGCTGCAAGCCTTCCCCTCTCCACACCACCAATGTTGTCCAAGGGAAGGGCACTAGGACCCAAGCAGCTTGGCACCGGTGTTGTCGCAGAGCAATGTGTGGTTAAGTGCCTTGCTCAAGGACGCAACATGCTGCCTCAGCTGAGGCTCAAACCAGTGACCTTCAGATCACTAGACCGATGCCTTATCCACTAGGCCACAACAGCAACTGTGGAGGATAAATAAATAGTTGACATTTCAGCAGTCGAAATATCATCAGTAGTGGAGAAGATGCTAGAGTCCGTTATTAAAGATGAAATAGTGGCATATCTAGATAGCAGTGATAGGATTGGGCCGAGCCAGCATGGATTTACCAAGGGTTAATCATGCTTGACTAATCTATTGGAGTTTTTCGAGGATGTAACCAGGAAGTTAGACAAGGGAGATCCAGTGGGTGTAGTGTACCTCGATTTCTGTATCTGATAAGGTCCCACATAGGAAATTGGTGGGTAAAATCAAAGCTCATGGCATTGGGGGGAAGACATTGACATGGATAGAAAACTGGTTGGCAGATAGAAAGCAAAGGGTAGCGGTGAATGGGTGTTTCTCAGAACGGCAGGTGGTGACTAGTGGGGTGCCACAGGGCTCGGTTTTGGGACCACAGCTGTTTACGATTTACGTCAATGATTTAGATGAAGGCATTGAGAATAACATCAGCAAGTTTGCTGATGATACTACGCTGGGTGGCAGTGTGACATGTGATGAGGATGTTAGAATTCATGGTGACTTGGATAGGCTGGGTGAGTGGGCAGATACTTGGCAGATGACCTTTAATGTGAATAAGTGTGAGGTTATCCATTTTGGGAGTAAGAACAGGAAGGCAGATTATTATTTGAATGGTGTAGAGTTCGGTAAGGGAGAAATACAAAGAGATCTAGGAGTCCTTGTTCATCAGTCACTGAAAGTGAATGAGCAAGTGCAGCAGGCAGTGAAGAAGGCTAATGGAATGTTGGCCTTTATTACAAAGGGAATTGAGTAGAAGAGCAAGGAAATCCTCTTGCATTTGTACAGGGCCCTGGTGAGACCACACCTGGAGCATTGGAGTTTTGGTCTCCAGGGTTAAGGAAGGACATCCTGGCTACAGAGAAAGTGCAGCATAGATTCACAAGGTTAATTCCTGGGATGTCCGGACTGTCTTACGCAGAGAGGTTAGAGAGACTGGGCTTGTACACGCTGGAATTAAGGAGATTGAGAGGGGATCTGATTGCAACATATAAGATTATTAAGGGATTGGACAAGATAGAGGCAGGAAATATGTTCCAGATGCTGGGAGAGTCCAGTACCAGAGGGCATGGGTTGAGAATAAGGGGTAGGTCATTTAGGGCAGAGTTAAGGAAAAACTTCTTCTCCCAGAGAGTTGTGAGGGTCTGGAATGCACTGCCTCAGAAGGCAGTGGAGGCCAATTCTCTGGATGCTTTCAAGAAGGAGCTAGATAGGTATCTTATGGATAGGGGAATCAAGGGATATGGGACAAGGCAGGAACCGGGTATTGATAGTAGATGTTCAGCCATGATCTCAAAACGGCGGTGCAGGCTCGAAGAGCCAAATGGTCTACTTCTGCACCTATTGTCTATTGTATCAACTGTCCATTTCCCCCAGTAGATGTTGCCTGACCCACTGAGTTCCTTCAGTATTCTGTGTCTGTTGCTCAAGATTTCCCCTATCTGTAGTTCCTTGTGTTTTTGACTGTTTTGTAGTCTTGTTTGCTTTTGTCGTGTTGTCTTCCCTCCCCTTTATCTATAGTGAAAGACGAGGGGAAAACATCTCATCTACCGACGTGGTCTTCAGTGCATTTTACTAACAGGGAAATACCTTCCACAGTAGTGCACTGTGTGCATTGGCCTTCAGAATCTTTGGACTGCTTCGATGCATTCACTATCAGGAAGGTTCATGTTAGCCCAGGGTGGCCTTGGATTAGATTGCACCTCATTCAATTTGCCTCTGGAGAGCTTATCATAGGTGGGCATTGACATGGTGGGCAGAAGCCTGCTCTTGTGCAGTAGGACTCTCTAACTCCAGGATATCTCGCCCTGTTAAATTCCCTTTCATCTCAATCTCTTAAATATTTGAAAGTTTGAGAGGAGACCTTTTCTTAAACCTTTCTTGTAACTGTGTCTTGTGATTGATCCAGAACCCCAGGACTATCCAGGAGGGTTGGTGACCTCCATGTACTGAGGTGGAATCGATTAGATTTGGGGATGAAGGGCTACAGCCAAGTTGTAGGTGACTACCAGTGCTGGAACGCTTGGTTTTTAGTACAAAGATTAGCTTTATTTGTCACTTGTACATCAAAACATACAGTCCGAACGCAAGGGAATCTGCAGATGCTGGAAATTCAAGCAACAACACACAAAATGCTGGTGGAACACACCAGGCCAGGCAGCATCTATAGGGAGAAGCGCCGTCGACGTTTCGGGCCGAGACCCGTCGTCAGGACTAATCGAAAGGAAAGATAGTAAGAGATTTGAAAGTAGTGGGGGGGAGGGGGAAATGCGAAATGATAGGAGAAGACCCGAGGGGGTGGGATGAAGCTAAGAGCTGGAAAGGTGATTGGTGAAAGTGATACAGAGCTGGAGAAGGGAAAGGATCATGAGGAGGGAGGCCTCAGGAGAAAGAAAGGAGTGGGGGGGGCAGCACCAGAGGGAGATGGAGAACAAGCAAACAACTAAATATGCCAGGGATGGGGTAAGAAGGGGAGGAGAGGCATTAACGGAAGTTAGAGAAGTCAATGTTCATGCCATCAGGTTGGAGGCTACCCAGCTGGTATATAAGGTGTTGTTCCTCCAACCTGAGTTTGGATTCATTTTGACAACAGAGGAGGCCATGGATAGACATATCAGAATGGGAAGGGGACGTGGAATTAAAATGTGTGGCCACTGGGAGATCCTGCTTTTTCTGGCGGACCGAGCGTAGGTGTTCTGCGTCGGGTCTCTCCAATATATAAAAGGCCACACCGGGAGCACCGGATACAGTATACCACACCAGCCGACTCACAGGTGAAGTGTCGCCTCACCTGGAAGGACTGTCTGGGGCCCTGAATGGTGGTGAGGAAGGAAGTGTAAGGGCAGGTGTAGCACTTTTTCCGTTTACAAGGATAAGTGCCAGGAGGGAGATCGGTGAGAAGGGATGGGGGGGACGAGTGTACAAGGGAGTCGCGTAGGAAGCGATCCCTGCGAAAAGCAGAAGGGGTGGGGGAGGGAAAAATGTGTTTGGTAGTGGGAAACGTACAGTCAATAGGTTTGTTCTGCATCAATGGCCAACACAGCCCGAGGATGTGCTGGGTCAACCCAAAAGCATTGCCATGCATCTTGAGCCAACGTGATATGCCCACAAATGACTAACCCTAATCCATACAGTTTTGTGTAAAAAAAAATTGGAGTACCCAGAAGCAACACATGTAGACACTGGGAGAATGTACGAATTCCTTACAAACAGCAATGGGATTTGAACATTGATCTTCTGAACACTTGCACTGTAAAACATTATGCTCACCACTGCACAACAGTCTGAAGTGTGAAGGAGATCCTCTCAGGTACAAACAAAAATAAAAAAAACAATAGGCATCAGCCCAGGGTCTCTGATTTGCTGCAGAAAAACTCCCTATTGATTCAGATTTATTTATCATGTGTGTTCAAAACATAGACTAAAGTGCGTCGTTTGCATTAACAACCAACCCAATCTAATGATATGCTGGGGGCAACCCATCAACATTGCTTACTCACAATGTTCAGCAGAGCAATTCAAGCCGCAGCAACAAAGATAGTCTTTCTTTAAAATTAGCTTTATTTGTCTGTGACTCTGTTGTCCATTCATCCCTCCCCACTGATCTCCCTCCTGACACTTATTCCTCAAAGTGAGGCAAGTGTTACTCCTGCACATTCACCTCCTTCTTCCCACCATTTAGTACTTCCGTGTGAGGTAACACTTTCACCTGACAGTCTGTCAGGATCATCTACTGTATCTGGTGTTCCTAGTGTGACCTCCCCTACATTGGTGAGACCTAACGTAGATTGAGGACACCATTCTGTCTGCAACAGCAGGTGGGATTTCCTATTAGCCACCCATTTTAATTCTGCTTCCCATTCCCATTCTCACATCTCAGGCCATTGTCTCCTCTACTGCCACAGTGAGACTACTCATTCCAAGTAAGAACTGGAATTTGATTGTAAACAATGTAGGACAGCTGAAGCCTGATTGGTTGAGGACTAAGCATCATCCCTGATGAAGATGGCCGAGCTTGTCATTGAAACATCAGTTAAAATTGATATCTGTACCCTTGGAAGCCCGAGAAGAGCTTATTCAACACCTCGTTCTGTCTGAGTAGCCTCCTACCTGATGGCAGGAACATCAATTTTGCTAATTTCCCCTCCCCTTCTTTCTTTATCCGTTGCCCATTCTGGCTCCGCTTTTACTCCTTCCCCTCAACTCCCTATCACCTCCTTCAGGTTTCCCTCCTCCTCCACTTTCCCCTATGGTTCGCTGTCCTCTCCTATCAGATTCCTTCTTCAGCCCTTTACCTTATCCACTTACCACCTCCCAGCTTCTCAATTCATCCCTTCTCCCCAACCCACTTGGTCTCACCTATCATTTGCCAGTTTGTATTCCTTCCTCTCCCCCTATCTTCATATTCTGGCTTTTTCCTCGTCCTTTTACAGTCAGTCCTGATGAAGGGTTTCAGCCTGAAACAGTGACTGTTTATTCCGCTCCATAGAGTTCCTCCAGCATTTTGTATGTGTGCGTGTTACTCTAGATTGAGCTGAAGGGCAGGAAGGTTGAGGGGAGGGTGTAAATTGGTATATTACTGTCATATACTGAGGCACAGTTGAAAACCACTGAATTTTGCATGTCATCCATATAGACCGTTGCATAAAATCAGGACATCAAGATAGTACATCATCTTCATCAGGTGCCATGCCCAGTTTGAGCTTTGACTGCCATGGCCCACACACTCCTGTTTCGGGTCAAGTGGATCAACTCATTAGTATTCATTTCCAGTTCTCTGGCTGCTGTCTCCAACATCATTTGTCTTTGCCTTCCTCTTGCTTTCTTCCCTTCAATCTTTCCCATAATTACTGTGCATTTTGACTCCTCTTTCCTAATCAATTGTCCAATGAAGTCACATTGCCTTTTCATGATCTCATACATTATTTCTCTTTTTGTGCTTGCTCCGTTCATGACATCCTCGTTGGATATTCATTTTGTCCATGATGTTCTTTGCATCCTCCTCAAAAGCCACATCTCTGCTGCTTCAATTCGTTTCCTCATGTTGTTCAACGTTCTGAGCCATATAACATAACTGGATAAACATAACATTTCCATTTTCTGAGGCGGGTTGTCATGCCTAGTTTAGTATTGGTCACTAGACACTTCATTCTCGTAAAGGTGTCTTTTGCCATCCCTATTCTTCTTTTGATTTCCATGTCGCACCTGCCATCTGATGTCACCCAGCTTCCTAAGTAGCAAAAGTTCTGTATTTGTTTTATGTCTTCCGTGTTTATTCTCAGCCTTCAGATAGGATTCTCCTTCTTTTTGGATATCACCATACATTGTCTTTTTGCAATTGATAGACAGACCCATTTTTGCACTTTCTTCAAAAACTGTATCTTATTTTTTGTAATATTGTTTCACTGTACACATTAAACAAATCGGGAGAAAACACACCCTTGTCTAACGCCTCTCTTGATTTTGTAAACTGACTCACTTCTCCACTGGCAGTTTGTTCCCAGTACAGATTTCCGATTAGGCAGGGGTTTTTCGAATCTAGATGTAGAGTTTCCTGTAATATTTCAAATAACTAATTGTGCTTCACTTTATCAAATGCTTTTGTGTAGTCGATAAAATAAACAAACAAATCTTTTTGCACTTGAATAGCTCATTCTGATAGTAGCCTTAACATCAATATCGCATTTCTTGTACCTTTGTCTTTCACAAAACCACTTTGTTCTTTACTTATTTCAGCTTTCAGCTCTTGTCATCAAAATTCTTAGAAGTATCTTGGTGATATGACTCATTAAACTTATGGTCCTATGTAATTCACATTCTATCGCTCCAAGTTTCTTAGGAAGAGTGATAAATACTGATTTTTTTCATCTATTCTGGTATTATTCCAGTCTCATCAATGTCATTGATTAAATCAGTAAGTTTTTCAATTCCATAAACTTCAAGGGCGATAATTTGTTCTATTACTAATTCATCAAGACCTGCTGCCTTTCCTTTTTTCATCTTATTTATTGCATTACGAACTTCAGATTTTAAAATTCTGGGACCTTCAATGGTCTTCTTAATTTCTGGTTTTAAACCTAAATAACTGAAGAATAACTAGTGTTGGCGTGTGGCCTAGTGGATAAGGCATCGGTCTAGTGATCTGAAGGTCACTGGTTCGAGCCTCAGCTGAGACCTGGAGCAAGTCACTGAACAACACATTGCTCTGCGATGACACCGGTGCCAAGCTGCTTGGGTCCTAGTGCCCTTCCCTTGGACAACGTTGGTGGCGTGGAGAGGGGAAGGCTTGCAGCTTGGACAACTGCCAGTCTCCCATACAACTCTGCCCAGGCACAAATCCATGGTGTCACGAGGCTAATGAATGCCTATTTATTTTATCTAAAGAAGCAAAAACCTGAACGATCCCCTTGACTACTCACAATTAATTGAAGAAGAAAACTTTTTGAGACAAAAATTTACAATTGAAGTAAGGAATTCAATCTAGAAATTAAATCTGTTGAAGATGATAGCAAACATGTAGAAATGAAGTTTAACTCTCTAAAAGATGCCTTGGTAGAATCAGCAAAGTCAGTGATTCCTAAAAAAGAAAAAGGCACAAAGAATAAATGGATGACAGATTAAAATCGACAATCTAATGGAAGGAAGCAAATCCTATAGAATGTAAGTCCTTAAATTAAAAATTTTAAAGCTTATGTCAAAAAGCCAATGAAGAATGGTTAAACCAGGAATGTGAGCAACGAGAAAGAATCCTTATTACTGATCCAAAAAGGTTACGTCAACAGATCAAGAATATCACTGGTAAAAAGATCCTCTGTTCTTCGGGTGGATGTTTGAAAGCAAAGGACAGTACCATTATCATGGAAGAAGATGAGATTGTGAACAGATGGATTGAGTATGTTCTGGAATTGTTTGAAGACGATCGAGGCGAAAAACCAAAAATTAAGAAGAACATTGAAGGTCCAAGATAGTACAAGGAATAATAATAGCAGAATGCAGAATAATGTGTTACAATTGCATAGAAAGTACAGTGCAGGCAGACAGTACTGTCCAAGACAACAAGTTAGATTGTAAGGGCAAGAGTCCTAACTGTATAAGAGAACTATTCAGCAACAGCATAGAACAACAGCATAGAAGCTGTCACTGAACCTGGTGATATGTGCTTTCAGAGGATTTCTAAGGTGAGGAGTTACTGCGGTGTGGGGAGCATAAGGGAAGTCAGATTCCGACTTGTTTATTTACCATAGGTACATTGAACCATTCAGTGAATTGCATTATTTGTGTTAACAACCAACACAAGTAAGGACATGCTGGGGACAGCCCACAACCATTCTGGCGCCAACATGGTACATTAACAACTTTCAGCAGAACAAAATAGAACACAACAAGCAACAAAAGAAACACTTTTCAACACAGCCACCCACGTATTTGTGGAATCCTCCAACCCTAGGACAGCCCTTCATCAGCCTCCTGTGGACACAGAGATTCGCAGACATTGAGCTTCAACTTGGCCAGCTCAAGACCTAAGACCTAGGCTTCTGCAGATTTCCGGATTTCCAATCGGCCTTCCGGCTTTGATCTTCGACATTAATGCCGGGGCTCGCCGATGACAATGAATGAGGACCCTGGACAGTAGACCTCAAACTGCAGTCTCACTGAGTGGTGTACCAATCGGGGTCACCGGCCCTTGTGCTTGCTATCGCCGTAGAACTCTGATTCCGGAGCTGTGGTCCACTCGGTGACAGGGGGAGGCCTCCAGCCCGCGTCTTCACAGGTCCGACCACTGATGTCCATTATGGCTGACCTTCAAGCATGGAGCAGAGGCAGAGGCCTATACTAACACATGTAAAATGCTGGAGGCACTCAGGAAAGGAATAAAGAGGTGATGTTTCTGGCCATGGCTTCCATCAGGACTGGAAAGGAAGGAGGAAGAATCACCCCCTCCCCCACACTGCCTGAACTGCTGAGTAGCTCCAGCATTTTGTGTGTGTTACTCTGGATTTCTGACATCTGAAGGATCTCTTGTGTTTATGAGAGGCCTAGACCCCTACACATTTATTTATTTAGATAGAGAGCACAGAATACATCCTTCAAGCTGCGCTGCCCAGCAACCCCTGGTTTAACCCTAGCCTAAACATGGGGCAATTTACAATGACTAATTAACCTCCTTGCCGATACGTCTTTGGACTGTGTGAGGAAACTAGAGCACCCGGAGAAAACCCATGCATTACATGGGGAGGGAGTACAAACTCCTTACAGAGATTGAGCTCCAAACTCTGATGCCCTGAGTTGTAATATCTGTCCCTAAACCCTATCCATCCCCTATCTCCACTCCCTGTACCCAAAACCATCCCTAGAGTCTGCAGTGAGGCCAATGCTTGTGACTCTTCGGGTGATACACCTTGTCGTGCCTCACTAATAGGTGAATGACTGAGGATCTGGAAGTGTTGCAGTCCATCATTGCTTGCCCCCAACTCTCAATCATCCCACTCCATTGACCTGCTTCATGTTGTGAGCTAACTTAATTAATCTTGAGTTGACAACTTTAATGAGCCTTGGGGGGAAAAAAATACTTCTACTATCTAATGGTACTTCAACCAGAAATTGTGTCAGAACAGAGATACTTAATTCTGTTTATTTATTTTGTGACTTACTTTTCAGTAGCATATGCTTATTGAGCTTGTAGTTAAAAGTTGGCAGGGTAAACTTAAACAATCACTAAAACACAGGTGGGTGAGAGGAGATAAGATCAAGGTGCATGGAATTTGAAGAGGGTGAGGTAGAATGAATAAGGATTTATTTTCCACAACACAGGTGCTTAAATCTAAAACTATTAATGCAAAAGTAGGTAAGTTATAATTACTTACTTATGATGGAGGTGTACACAAAATGATAAGAGGATAGATCGTGTGGACAGCCAGAGACTTATTTCCCAGGATGCAAATGGCTTATACAAGAAGACAAAGTTCTGAGGTGATTGGAGGAAAGTACAGATAGCTGTCAGTGGTAGGTTTCTTTGACAGAGGGTGGTGGGTGCGTGGTACATCCTGCCAGGGGTAGTGGTAGAGGCAGATGCATTAAGGGGCATTTAAGAAATTCGGAGATAGCCATATAGTTAATAGAAAAATGGAAGGTTGTGTAGGAGGGAAGAGTTAGATTGATCTTGGAGTAGGTTAACAGCTCCTGGGCCAAAGAGCCTAAACTGTGCTGTAGTGTTCTATATTCTGTGTTCAGTGACACACTGGCCTTCATCATTCAGCGCATTGACTATAGGAGTTGGGATGTTGTGTAAGGCTGCACCTGGATTTTGGATACCCTGGTATAGGAAAAGCTTATTAAACTACAAAGAATGCAAATGTTGCCAGGACTCGAGGGCTGAGGTTGGACAGGCAAGGACTTGGAGCACTGGGGGGCGGCAATCTTATAGAGGCTTATAAAATCATGAGGAGCATAGATAAAGAAAGAAAAGATAAATTAATTTTAATTGTCACAAGTACATCAAAACATACAGTTTTGTGTCAAATCAAATCAGTGAGGATTGTGCTGGGCAGTCTGCAAGTGTTCTGGCACCAGCATAGCGTGCCCACAATTCACTAACTACATCTTTGGAAAGTGGGAGAAACCGATATTGGTCCATGGCATAAAAAGTGGTTGGGGAAAAAAATATAGAGGGATATGGGTCAAATGCTGGCAAATACCGAGCTAGGCTCTTATCTTTGAAGCAAAGAGGCAACTTGATAGTAGTGTGCAAGATGATAAGAGGCACAGATAGAGTGGACAGAGACTTTTCCCAAGATGGAAATGGCTAATTTTAAGGTGATTGGAGGATAGTATAGTGGGGAATGTCAGAGGTAGGTGTCTGACACAGAGTGCTAAGTTTGCACAGCCGTGTGTAGTGGCAGAGGCAGATACATTAGGAACATTCATGAGAATCTTAGATAGGTACATGGATGAAAGGAAAAAATGGAGATTTCTGTGGGATGGAAGGTTTATATTGATCTGGGAGTAGGTGAGGTGGTCAGCACGACATTGTGGCCGAAGGGTCTGAACTGTGCTTACTGTTGTATGTTCTGAATGGGACTAGCTTTATGGTATTTTCAGTCGGTATGGATGATTTGAACCGAAGGGCCTTCTTCCTTGTATTAGCAAGTAAACAGCGTGGAGAAGACAGTTTAATCTCCAACAGAGGACGGGGATCAGAGTAGTTATTTTGGTCAAGTGTGTAATTAGCGGGAGGAGAAACAGTGTGGCAGAGAGAGCAAGTGAAAATTATTGAGGTACAGCGTGGAATAGGCTCTTCTGGCCCTCAAGCCACGCAGCCCAGCAATCCCCTAATTTAATCCTAGCCAAATTTACAATGACCAATTAGCCTACCAATCAGTATGTCTTTAGACTGTGGGAGAAAACCAGAGCACCCAGAGGAAACCCACACAGTCACGGGGAGAGCTTACACATTCCTTATGGCCAGCAGTGGGAATTGAACCCTGGTCGCCTGTACTGTAAGGTGCTGTGCTAACCTCTGCACTACTGTGCATGATGGTGAAGGTGGGGGCTACACAGGGCCAGCATCCATTGTGCAAATTAGATTTTTCTTCCCCCAATAAGTGAAGATCGAGTGAATTCAAAGCTGTGTCTATTTTAATGCAAAGTGTGTAACAAGTAAAGTAGATGTACTCAAAGTTGATGTTTCCAATTGTGGGGGAGTCTAGGACCAGAGGGCACAGACTCAGAATAGAGGGACATCCATTTACAGCAGAGATGAAGAGTAAGTACTTTAGCCAGAGTGTGGTGTGGCTGGAGAATTCATTGTCTGTGGAGGCCAAATTGTTGGGTATTTTTAAAGCAGAGGTTCATAGTCAGGACATTAAATGTTACAGGGAGAAGGCAGGAGAATGGGGTTGAGAAGGATAATAAATCAGCCAGGATGGAATGGTGAATGTTCAATCTGAATGCCCTAATTCTCCAATGTCTTGTTGTTTTATGGTCTAAAGCTTTAATGGAGATGAGGGGCTGCTATACTGTTGCTATCACCAGAACATGGCTGAGAGTCGGACAGGACTAGCAACCCAATATCTCAGGGTATGGGGTTTCCAGAGGAGACAGCTCATGTAAATGGGGTATTCCACTGCAGGTTAGAGACTAAAGCAGGATATCCTAGAAGGGTCCTCAAACAAGACCACATGGGTAGAGATTACAAACAAAAAGAACGTTGTCTCTTTTCCGGTGTATATTACAGACCTCCCAACAGTCAACAGGAGATAGAGGGACAGTGACCAGATATCAGGGGTGTCGTACAAGGGGACTTTGATTACCTAAATTTTAATTGGCATTGCCTTATTAATATAACCATATAACAATCACAGCACGGAAACAGGCCATCTTGGCCCTCCTAGTCCGTGTCGAACCCTTAATCTCACCTAGTCCCACCTACCCGCACTCAGCCCAAACCCTCCACTCCTTTCCTGTCCATATACCTATCCAATTTTACCTTAAATGACACAACTGAACTGGCCTCTACTACTTCTACAGGAAGCTCATTCCACACAGCTATCACTGTTTGAGTGAAGAAATACCCCCTCGTGTTTCCCTTAAACTTCTGCCCCCTAACTCTCAAATCATGTCCTCTAGTTTGAATCTCCCCTACTCTCAATGGAAACAGCCTGTTCACGTCAACTCTATCTATCCCTCTCAAAATTTTAAATACCTCGATCAAATCCCCCCTCAACCTTCTACGCTCCAATGAATAGAGACCTAACTTGTTCAACCTTTCTCTGTAACTTAATTGCTGAAACCCAGGTAACATCCTAGTAAATCGTCTCTGCACTCTCTCTAATTTATTGATATCTTTCCTATAATTCGGTGACCAGAACTGCACACAATATTCCAAATTTGGCCTTACCAATGCCTTGTACAACTTTAGCATTACATCCCAACTTCTGTACTCAATGCTTTGATTTATAAAGGCCAGCATTCCAAAAGCCCTCTTCACCACCCTATCTACATGAGACTCCACTTTCAGGGAACTATGCACAGTTATTCCTAGATCTCTCTGTTCCTCTGCATTCCTCAATGCCCTACCATTTACTCTGTATGTTCTATTTGGATTATTCCTGCCAAAATGTAGAACCTCACACTTCTCAGCATTAAACTCCATATGCCAACGTTCAGCCCATTCTTCTAACCGGCATAAATCTCCCTGCAAGCTTTGAAAATCCACCTCATTATCCACAACACCTCCTACCTTAGTATCATCGGCATACTTACTAATCCAATTTACCACCCCATCATCCAGATCATTTATGTATATTACAAACAACATTGGGCCCAAAACAGATCCCTGAGGCACCCCGCTAGTCACCGGCCTCCATCCCGATAAACAATTATCCACCACTACTCTCTGGCATCTCCCATCTAGCCACTGTTGAATCCATTTTATTACTCCAGCATTAATACCTAATGACTGAACCTTCTTAACTAACCTTCCATGTGGAACTTTGTCAAAGGCTTTGCTGAAGTCCATATAGACTACATCCACTGCCTTACCCTCGTCAACATTCCTCGAAACTTCTTCAAAAAATTCAATAAGGTTTGTCAAACATGACCTTCCACGCACAAATCCATGCTGGCTACTTCTAATCAGATCCCGTCTATCCAGATAATTATAAATACTATCTCTAAGAATACTTTCCATTAATTTACCCACCTTTATTTACCTTTATAAAGGCTCTAAGGTTGGCATTTTTGAGGTATGTCCAGGAGACCCTTATGACAGTGTATATAGATCAAGGATCAACTTTATTCGTCTTTATTCGTCATGTATATTTACATGTATTCAGAATTTGCTGTGGTGTGTTGGTCAGGATGTGACATGCAGCGAAAAACAACAATCAACATTCAAAGTAAATGTACTATCAAAGTACAATATGTCACTATATAAAATCCTAAGATTTACTTTCTTGCGTGCGTTCTCAATAAATCTATAGAATAATAGCCATAACAGAATCAATGAAGGATCGCACCGACTTAGGCACACCATCTGAGGCTGTGTTCTCTGGTCTTAGACTCATTCACCGTAGGAAACATCCCCTCCATATCCACCAGTTCTCAAGGCCTTTTATCACTCAATAGGTTTCAATGAGGTCACCCCTCATTCTTCTGAATTCCAATGAATACAGGCCCTGAGCCATCAAACGCTCTCCATATGATAAGCCATTCAATCCAGAAATAATTTTTGTGAACCTCTTTTGAATCTTCTCCAATTTCAGTACATCCTTTCTAAGATAAAGAACCCAAAATTGCTCATAATACTCCAAGTGAGACCTCATGAGTCCCTTATAAAGCCTCAACATTACATCCTTAATTTTATATTCTAGTCCTCTTGAAATGAATGCTAACATTGCATTTGCCTTCCTCACCACCAACTCAACCTGCCAATTAACCTTTAGGGAATCCTGTACAAGGACTTCCAAGTCAATTTGTGCCTCAGCTTTTTTGAATTTTCTCTCCATTTAGAAAAGTCTACCCTTTTATTTCTTCAAGTGCAGGGCAATACACTTCCCTACACTGTATTCCATCTCCCACTTCTTTGCCCGTTCTCCTAATCTGTCTGTTCTTCTGTAGCCTCTCTACTTCCTCAAAACTTCCTGCCCTCCACAAATCTTCATATCAGAAGCAAACTTTGCAACATCCATCATCCAAATCTTTGACATATAACTTAAAAAGAAGCAGTCCTAACACAGATCCCTGTGGAGCACCACTGGTCACTGACAGAAAAATCTCCCTTTATTCTCACTCTTTGCCTCCTGCCAAGCAGTCTCATGTGGCACCTTATAAAAGGACTTCTGAAAATCAATGTACACAACATCAATCGATTCACTTTTAGAGATCCCCCACCACCCAGGATATGCTCTCTTCTCAGTGATACTATCAGGAAGAAGATGCAGACTGACACCACCAGGTTCAGAAACAGTTACTACCCCTCAACCATCAGGCTCTTGAGTCAAAGAGGCCATTCTTTTGAGTCTGATGGTGTTTCGAGAGGTTTGGCTGATGTGGCTCTGGCAAGATCGGGCTTGGGCAATGGAACGTTCCTCTCTTTTTGTTCTGACTGGTTTATTTCTCCTCTGTTAGGGCATGGTAGTGTAGTGAGAATGGCTCCGGGGGCAGTGTTTTGTACTCTGGGATGTGGGAAGTCAGGGAGACCTCCAGTCTCCTGGATAAACCCATCTGCACTAGGTGCACTAGCTTGTCTACTTCCTGGTTGTACTTGCATTCGTGATCTTTGGTGATTAGGCCTGTTTCCGAGTCTGCTGGCCCTGGCATGGATGCTGTGTAGCCTTTTCCCTGATGAGAGTGGGACCGATAGTGGGTGGGATCATTCATGATGTCACTGGCACATGTCTGTATAAATGTCCTTGATGGTGGGTGGGCTGGTGCCAGTGTTGTGTGAAGCAGTTATTGCTGCTGCTTCTGTCCTGCTGAGCGTTGTGGGCATGCTATGTCAGAATGTATGGTGACACTTGCGAGCTGCCCTCAGCACTTAAAGTTATAGGGCACTGTAGCACAAAAAGAATCCTCTTGGCCCACCCAGTCCATGCCAAACTATTGCTCTGCCTAGTCCCATTAACCCACTCCAGACCATAGCCCTCCATACCCCTCCCATCCATGTACCTACCCAAACTTCTCTTAAATGTTGAAGTTGAACCCACATCCACCACTTCCGCTGTCAGCTCGTTCCACACTCTCACCACCCTCTGAGTGAAGAAATTCTCCCTCCTGTTCCCTTAAACATTTCACCTTTCACTCCTGCCCCATGACCTTTTGTTCTAGTCTCACCCACCCTCAGTGGAAAAAGCCTGCTTGCATTTACCCTATCTACCCACCTCATAATTTTGTATACTTCTACCAAATCTCTCCCCATTTTCTTATGCTGTTGTGGTTGTGTTGGTTGTTAACGCAAGCGACGCATTTCACTGTATGTTTTGATGTACATAAACAAATAAATCTCAATCTGGTTCTGAAAGCCATGCAGGAACATGACTCGACTAAGATCCCTTAGGAGATGTGCACTGCTCCAGATTCCAGTGTCTGCCATCTCTTATGGCTCCATTCTCAACTTGAGAGTGTTCCAAGTGCACGTTTCCTCCTCCATTCCTTTATCTTTCAATTTTCTCTCCATATCCCACTGAAAGGCCAAGTGGATTAGGATGTACTTAGACTTTCTGTGAATCTGGCTGCATTCCTTTGTCAGAGTGCATGAACTGCTTTATTCAAGAGTGCTTAGTGTCACTTTTCAGAACACAAGTTTAAAGAAGAACAAAATGATTTTTACTCTGGATCTAGTGCAGCATAAAAAACATACTAAGCATAAAAGGAAACAATAAAAAACACAAAAATACACAATAAATAAAAATATGAAAGCAATTATATAAAACACAATGTGCAAGTAACTGTTATCTACTTAAAATCAGTCTATACATAGACTAATTGTATGTATGTACACAAAGTCATGCTAGGTGGTGTGTATTTAGTGGTGCAAGGGTGAGTTTGTGGGTGGACGTGTTGATTAACCTGACGGCTTGGGGGAAGTAACTGTTTTTCAGTCTGCTGGGTCTGGCATGGATGCTGCTCAGCCTCTTCCCTAATGGGAGTGGGACAAGCAGTCCATGAGCAGGGTGGGTAGGATCTTTCATGATATTGCTGCCCTTTTTTCCACCTTTCTCTATATGTGCTTGATGGCGGGTAGGGTCACTTCTCTGGGAGGGATTCGGTAATCCAGGAGCCCTGGGGTTATATCAGTGCCTATGTTCTCAGAATCCCTGTCTGCATTGAGAAAATTAACCGTCAGCTTTACTGCCTGAGGTCCGTTCCAGAAGACGAAAATACAACGTTGGAACAGACATCCTGAACACATATGGAGATGTCATTTGGTCCGTGTGCACACTGCAGTACCTGAAGTCAGCACTAGAGGGTATTCATTGTATTCTTGGAGTTGTTCAAAGCAGCCTGTAGACTGGCGGGCCTGGTTCTCTGTCCATTGGCATGAGCTGTTTCTTGCCTGGCGCTTTCCAGCCAGGAGCACAGAAAACCCTGCTTAGCTGATTGTTATCTGGCTGGATTGCGGTCTGAAGGGCCAGACCAGTGCACACAGCACTTTCAAAGTTCAAAGTAAATTTATTAACAATGTAATTTAATCAAAGCAACTCAATTTTTTTTGTATTGGAACAGTTTGTCTTCTTTTGCACATTGGTTGTTGTGTGTAGTTGTATTTCTTTAGTCCTGAGGAGGGATCTCGGCCTGTAACATCGACTGTTTATTCTTTTCCATGGAAGTTGTCTGACCTGCTGAGTTCCTCCAGCATTTTGTGTGCATTCCTCTAGATTTCTAGCATCTGCAGATTTTCTTGTGTTTATTTTTTTTTGTATCCATCGTGAATGCCTGCAAGAAGATGAATCTCAGGGAAGTGTAGGTGTCATATACATATTTCAATAATAAATTTATTTTGAACATTGAAGTATATATATGTTACGTTGAGACACATTTTATTGCAAGCATTTACAGTAGAACAAAGAAATGCAATAGAATCAATGATAAACCACATTGTTATCCACATTGCTTCAGGATCCTGATGGTTGACACATAATAGCTGTTCCTGAACCTGGTGCTGTAGGACCTGAGGCTCCTGCACCTGCTTCCCAATTTCAGCAGTGAGAAGAGAGCATGGCCTAGGATGGTAGGGGTCTTTGATGTTGGATGCTGCTTTCTTGAAGCTGCACACCTTGTATATGTGCACAATGGTGGGGAATGCTTTTCCTGTGATGGACTGAGCTGTGTCCATTACCTTTTGTAGGCTTGTAGTTGGCCAATGGCTTATCTTAACTCTCTAATTAGTGTCCTGAAAACCAACAGCCAGCCACTTAAAGCAGCCTTATATCTCTGAATCACAGCTTCTGCAACAAGCTCAATCCCAGCGCTGTCATTTCCTCTATGTAATAAATCAGCCATGATTGAATGACAGAGCAGACTTGATGGGCTGAATGGCCTAACTCTGCTCATATGTCTGACAGTCTTATAAATACTGGATGGCGGGGTGTGGTGGGGAAGTCACCCCACAAATCTGTTAACTCTGTTGTGGACTCCACTTAGCACATCATGGGAGGTAGCGCCTCCTCTATGGACTCTGTTTATATTTCTTGCTACCTCAGTAAAGCAGATGGCATAATCAGGCACCCCAGACATTCTGTCTTCTCCCCTCTCTCACTGGGCAGAAAGCACGTACGACCAGGTTAAAGGGCAACTTCTATCCCCTGATATCACACTGTTAGTGTGACGAGATGGACTCTTGACCTCACAATCCACCTCGTTCTGATCTTGCACTTTGCTGCTTACCTGCACTTTCTCGGTAGCTATTACCCTTTATTCTGCATTGTTATCGTTTTACCTTGTCTGCCCGCATTGTGTGATGATCTGATCTGTATGAACAGTATGCAATATGAGCTTTTCACTGCATCTCAGTACATGTGACAATAATAAACCAATTCCATTGCCAATGCTGGATTAGTCACCTAGGTTTCTTGGCAGTGTTGAGGCACTTCTAGTGAAGTGTTGACTGCTGTTTGTGTCGATATTGTTAGAACAGCTTTAGTGGGAAGCACTCTTGTCTTCATGACATTAGGTGGTGGTTCCACTGTAGTGCAGAAAATCTGGGCTACCTTCCTCCCGCAGCACTGCTGAAGGCAGAGTTTTTCAGACCAGGTGGGCAAGCACTGTTTGATTACCTAACAGATCATAGAACTGTACAGCACAGGCCTTTGGGCCCATCTGCTCTGTGTTGACCTGCTCCTTTGCCTAGTCTCATTATAAGACCAAAAGACATCGGGGCAGAATTATGTCATTCAGCCCACTGAGTCTGCGGTGCCATCCCATCATGGCAGATTTATTATCCCTCTCAACCCCGTTCTCCTGCCTTCTCCCTGTAACCTTTGACATCTTGATTGATCAAGAATCTATCAACTTCTGCCTTGAATAAATGAATTGGACTGCACAGCTGTCTGTGGCAATGAATTCCATAGACTCACTACCTGCTGGCTAAATAACTATTTCCTTATCTCTGTTCTAAATGGACGACTTTCTATTCTGAGGTTGTTCCCTCTGGTCCTAGACTCCCCCACCATAGGAAACATCCTCTCCACATCTTTCAATATTGGAGAACTATCATTTCCCTCCCATCCATATACCTATCCAAATGTCTCTTAGAGTGAAGTGTCGAAAAACAGTTCCATCATGGAAGAATTGAGAGCCATTCAGCCCCTGCAGTCTGTTTCACCCATTTACGCTTGGATAGTGCACATGTAGTACAGCACAGAAAAAAAACCCTTCAGCCCACAGTGTTGTGACAAACGAGTTTTGCTAATGACTCCTAATCCCTTCTGTCTGCGCAAGATCACATATCCACCCATTCTCTGCATATCCATGTGCTTAATGTATTGTGAATAAAGTCACCATCGACACTGAAGCTAGTGTATTTAGTAGTGTTTTATTCAACAAAAATGAGCAACAGGCATCATATTCGAGAATCCCTTGGAAGAAGGGGCCTGCCCGACCCAATATTACATGGTATGTTTATTTGCTAAATCAAAGATAACAACAGGACAATTTTATATCTACAGTGCTTCCTTTAAATTACATATAGTTTTCATACACCTCCTTCTTCACACCCATACTCTAGACAACCGAAATGAATGTTAATCCCCTCTGCATATACAGGGTTCGAAGGTTGAAGTAGAGTGTTTCATTGTTTGCAATTGACCCCAACCTGCAGCTTCAGGAAACCCATAGTTCTGAGCTGTGTTTTAAACTTCATCTGAAATCCACGTTCAAATCTGAAGAGTGGCTGCTGTTGAAATTAATATTTGCTATGTACCCTAACAGTTAAACATCTTTATCGCATGTGCCCTCACCACCACAGCTAGCGACACATTTCAGACATGTACCACTCTCTGTAAAAATAACCCTACCCTGCACAGCTTCTTTGAGCTTACCCCCCCCCCCCCACCTTAAATGCATGCAGTCAAGTATGAGGTATTTCCATTCTGAACGATGATTCCATGACACCGTTTCAAAGAAGAGCTTGAGAGTAATAAAGCACAGAAACAGGCCCTCCAGCCGATCATGTTCTCGCTAACCAAGCTAGCTGTTTCTCCTTCTGATAACACCTGTCACTTTTTCGCTATCTTCCTTCCCCTACCCCCACTTTTTTATTCTGTCATCCCCCCCGTCCTGAAAAAGGGTCTCAACCCGAAATGCCACAATTTCCGCATGTAGCCTCCATTCCTCCATTTTACCCCCGTTCGCATAGGGTGAACAGCTGTCACCCCACCAATAGTGCAATACTTCGGTGTAAATACAGTGTGATGCCCCCCCAGTGCACACTCGCAACACAAATACCAGACAATACACCAAAGGCGAGTAAATAATTGCAACTTTATAGTTATTTCTCAGTGATGGGTTAGTAGAAACAGATAACCTAAAGACACCAAATCAATAAGTTTATCAGTTTGTGCACATAATATTTTAATACATTGGAGCTCACGCCTCCGGTTCCATCCACAATGACCTTCCGAGCTTTCGGCCACCGTCCAAACCGCCAACATCCAGTATCCACCGCCCTGGAACCCCGGTCCGCTCCCCACACGTCCGTCCTCCTCGCTCTTCCGCTCAGCTTACACGCACAAGGTAGCATAACAATTCTCCATTGGTTAGTTCCCCCCTTATCTGCAGTTATAACCCAAACACTCCAGACACAGAAACCCATTACAGCATTAAATAACATTCCAGAGAAGCCATTTTGTTAGTCTGAACTGTCTTTTAAGTGGTGTAATAGCACCAGCTTCAATCATTCCTTCTGGCAGCTCGTTCCGCATGGTCCCCATTCCCTGTGTGGAAAAAATGCACCTCAGGTCCCTTTTCACCACAGTTACTGGTACTGAGAGTCCTACACGCAGATCATGCTTGCCCTACCAAGTTCTTCCAGCATTTTGTGTGTGTGCCTTGGTTATTATTCTTACACATACCAATTGAAAAGCTTGCCTTGCAAGCTGCTCCTATAGATCAAATCAATACACAGTGCATTGAGATAGAATATCTCTAGAAAGTTGGAGTTCCCAACTTTTTTTGTCATCGACCCTTGCCATTAACTAAGGGGTCTGTGGAACCCAGTTTGGGAACCTCTGCTCTAAACCTTTCTATCCATGTACCTGCCCGTATGACTTTTAAATACTGTAATTGTACCTGCCTCAACCACTTCATCTGGCAGCTTGTTCCATGTACCCACGCCTTCTAGGTGAAGAAGTTGCCCCTCACATCCCCTTTAAATCTTTCCCCTCTCACCTTAAACCTCTACACTCTTGTTTTTAGATTCTGCAGTCCAGCGGAAAGCAACAGTTTGAGCTTATCTCCGCGCGTTGAGCTAGAATATTCCCAGAAATTTGCCTCACACCTGCCTACCATTATCTAAGGGTAGGAACCCCTACTGTGAGCCTTTTCTATTAATGTCTTTTAAGTGGTGTAATAGCACCAGCTTCAATCACTCCTTCTGGCAGCTCGTTCCGCATGGTCCCCATTCCCTGTGAGGAAAAAATGCACCTCAGGTCCCTTTTCAGTCTTTGCCCTCTCACTGTAAACCTACACCCTCAGTTTTAGACTCCACTACCATGGGGAAAAGAGCTATCAAATCTGCAGGTGTTCTGGTAAATATTTATCTGTAACTATGGCTACATCATTATGTGGTTGTCGACATATGTGGGAGCTTGTTGTACATAAGTGTGACTGTCACATTTCCTACACTGGAACTGCAATGTTGAGAGAGAGACAGGACTGGCAGCCGTGCTGTAGGTCTAAATAAAAAAATACTGAACTGAACAGTTGAAAGAAAGTAGCTGTTCTTGAACCCCGGGAAGTGGGATTTCAGGCTTCTGTACAAAATACAAGCATGAATAGAAGATTGGCTGACTGGCAGTAGGTAAAGAGTGGGAAGCCATTTCTGGTTGACTGCTGGTGGCTTGTGGTGTTCCACTGAGGTCTATGTCCGGATCACTTATTTTCACATTATATGCCACTGATTTGGATGACAGAATTGTTGAGTTTGCTGACAATACGAAGGTAGGTAGGGGGGCAGGTAGTGTTGAGGAAGCAGGGAATTTGCAAAAGGACTTGGATTATAGTGCAACTGTAGCATAGTGGCTAGCAAGATGCTATTACAGCTCAAAGCACTGTAGTTCAGAGTTCAATCCTAGCATCCTCTGTAAGGAGCTGGTATGTCCTCCCCTTGGAATGCATGCCATCTTGGACAATGTCTCCCATCCACTCCATAATGTACTGGTTAGGCACAGGAGTACATTCAGCCAGAGACTCATTCCACCGAGATGCAACACAGAGCGTCATAGGAAGTCATTCCTGCCTGTGGCCATTAAACTTTACAACTCCTTCCTCGGAGTGTCAGACACCCTGAGCCAATAGGCTGGTCCTGGACTTACTTCCACTTGTCATAATTTGCTTATTATTATTATTATTAATGGTTTTATATTGCTATATTTAAAGGACATAGCTTTCAAGTGATCTGAGAAAAATATAGGGTGGATGTCAAAGGTATATTCTTTACACAAAGAGAGTGGAACACCCTGCCAGGGTTGGTGGTGGGGACAGATATATTAGGGAAATTTAAGACACTCTTAGATAGGCACGTGGATAATAGAACAATGGATCTTAGAGTAGGTTAGAAGGTCCTGCACCTGAACCGGATGTGGGGTGAAGATATGTCACTGCCAAAGGAATGGCGCTCTTACCCTCTGCTCACCTGCAGGTCACCCTTGCATCCTTGGGCTAAGCACCCCAACTCCAATCAGGGTCACATGATGCCATGGGCACATGAGCAGCCGGTGCATATCACAAGTCCTGGTTATATGACCAATGAGGCCATGCAGACAATCTAAATGATAATGGCTGGAGTCACCCATCTTGTAAAGACACGGCCCAGAAGGCAATTGCAAACCACTTCTGCAGAAAAATTTGCCAAGAACAATCATGGTCACGGAGACCATGATCCCCCATATTATGTGACGAGGCATGTAGCACTGATGATGATAAACTGTTTACATTTCTACAAGGTGTCAGCACAGAGTGTGGCTGGCTGGTGTCTGGAATGTAGGTGAGGTGGGGAAAGTTGACACATTAGCAGGGTTTAGGTAGGTGCATAAACAGGCAGGAAATGGAGGGATATGGACTATGTGCAGGCGGCTGGGATTAGTATACATTTCCATCATGGTACGAATAGGTCTAGAGGGCTGAAGGGCCTGTTACTCTGCGATACTATTCTACCTTCTATTGCAGCAGTGATTAAATTCAAGACCACACAATGCCCCATGTTTAATACAGATCAGTAATGCAGATTAATACAATCCATCTCCCTTTCCTGTTACAGTGTGTCGGTGGATACCGAGCTGAGGAAGCTGTGGAGCTGTTAAAGACTTTCTACAAAGCTGAAAACCCCAATGGTTTGTATTTCCTAATTAGATTACATAAAGATGAGTTTTATTTGTTACAAGTACATCACCACACTTCCGACATCGACATAGCATGCCCACAATTCTCTAACCCTAGCCCTAATCAGAATGTGGGAGGGAACCAGAGCACTCAGTGGAAACCTGTGTGGTGATAGTGGAGTGGTCAAACTCTTTGCAGACAGTGGTGGGAACTGAGCGCTGACACTGACCGCTGCTCATTCCCATGGCCCACCGTTTATGCGTCGTCCTCCGTGCAATGTTTACATGCTTGAATAAAATCAGCTGCGCTTTAATTTTTAAATATTTCTTTCTCCAATATACAGCACCAAAAACAAAAGTACGGAAGAAGGTATAATGCCTGCCTGATCAACTGCTCATTTATAGAGCGCATGGCACAGCGCTCAGCGGGTTGAGGGACAAACACGCGGTGTTTAACGTGAACTTACTGGATGGAAGAAGTGCGTGGCATTCGACTGAGTCAAGACAGAATAAGAGCAATAACAGCAATTATAGGCAGCATCAGAATATCTCGGAGCCTGTTACCCTGTCTGGTTAACAGCCTCCCCCTTCCAGTCAGCCCGCCCATTTTGACAGTTTAACGGGATCTCCTTCCTGTGGCACTCAATACCTACCCTCTGCCTTCTGGTCGGGAATGAGAATCCAAACGTCTGCAGGGGTGTAGGGGTGCCAGGTATGAACATGTTCCCCACCACTTTGATTTGGGTGTATCACAGCTCCCAAATCATCCAAATGTAAATCTTATTTCTTGAGTATCATTCATAAATTACAATGTTCATCAAAATAGCCTTCCTAAATGAAAGTATTGAGTACAGGAAATGGGATATTAGGTTAAAGTTGTGTAAGACTTTGGTGAGGCCTAATTTGGAGTGTTATGTGCAGTTTTGGATACCTTCCTACAGGAAGGATGTAAATACGTTTGAAAGAATGGAGAGGATATTTACAAGGACGTTGCTGTGTGTGGAGGACCTGAGTTATAAGGTAAGATAGAATAGCTCAGGAATTTATTCCTTGGAAAATGGAGATTGAGGGGAGATTTGAAAGAGGTATTCAAAATTATGAGGGGTATAGATAAGTCAAATGCAAGCAGGCTTTTTTTTACTGAGTTTGAGTGAGACTGCAACTAGGTATCATGGGTTAAGGGTGAAAGGTGAAATGTTTAAGAGGAACGTGAGGGGAAACTTCTTCACTAGGAAAGGGGAGAAAATGTGGAATGACCTGTCAGCATAAGTGTGAACTCGATTTCATTGTTTAAGCGCATTTTAGATTGGTACGTGGAAGGGTGAGGTATGGAGGGCTGTGGTCCAGGTGTATGTTGATGGAACTAGATGGTTGAAGTACTTCAGCATGGCCCAAAGAACCTTTTTTTTTGCTGTACTTTTCTATCACTCTATAACTCTATGGCAAGTGAACAAAACATTTCCCTAAGTGTATCATATTGTGCGTAGGCCACCTAAGCAAAATATATCACAAACACAAGGGTAGATGGTCACGATTTGGCCCTTTTGTAGGACGTACACTACACTCTAACTTAATAGATTGCAGCTCCTCATGGACACGAGATTTTGCAGATGCTGGAAATCTTGATCAACACACATAAAATGCAGGGGGATCTCAGCAAGTCAGGCAGCATCTATGAAGGAAAATGAACAGTCGATGTTTCGTCCTGAAACTCTCATTAGGATTGGATAAAAACATACCACTTTGGATAAAGAAGGGAGACGTACTAATTTTATAATGTGATAATTTATCACAACAGCAGTGGCTTAGACAACCAGGCACTGAGCCTTGAGGAATTTGGCTCGTTCACCCACTGAGTATTCCTCCACTTTTGGCCTCTTGGTATTCCCTTCTTTTAATCCCTCAACCTCTGGCAAGGCCTTACATATGGAATTCCTTTCTCTCTCTCTCGTTCCTCTTTGAGAGGATTCTTTAAGCTTCATCCTAATCAAGCTTTTAGGTCCTCTACTCTAATCCACTCTTGCAGTTTGATTACCAATCCTGCCCAAGTACACTCCTTGTGATATATTGGTCACGTACGTTGAGTGTGCATAATAAGTGCAAGTGATTGTTGCTTTGTGGGTGCAAGGGAAGGTAGGGAGGAGTACCAAGTAAATTTATTATCAAAGTATGTTTATGTTAGCATCTTCGACCCTGAGATTCATTTCATTGTAGACATCTGCGGGGAGAAAAAGAAATATAATTAAATTTACAAAAAAAATACATGTACAGACAGAGACTGACAAACAACCAATGTGTAAAGAAGACAAACTGTGCAAATAAAGAAATACTGAGAACTTGAGTTGTTAAGAATCCTTGAAAGTGTCAGAATCTGTTCAGAGTTGCGAGTGAAGGTATCCACACCAGTTTAGGAACCTGATGGCTGAAGGGTAATAACTGTTCCTGAATCTGGTGGTGTGGGACCTAAGGCTCTTGTAGCTCCTGCCCTGATGGTCCCAGCGAGAAGGGATCATTGCCTGGATGGTTGGGGTCTTTGATGGTGAATGCTGCTTTCTTGAGTTAGAGCTCCTTTCAGGTGTGTTCATTAGTGAGGAGGGCTCTGCCAAGGATGCAAGTTACACATGTAGTCTTGGACCTGAGATTGGCCAGGGTGGGCACACTGCAGAGGAATGGTGCAGAGAAGATCCACCAGGATGTTCTCTAAGATGAAGTATTTCAGTCATTAGGGGTTGCTTTCCTTGAAGTAGGTGAGGCTGAGAAATATGATATAGAAAGTTATGAGATGTGGATAGGATAGATGGTAAGAAACATTCAGGAAGGCAAAGTCAAGGAATCACAGACCAGTCCTCATTGAGGGATCAGCGATGGAAAGGGTGAGCAGTTTAAGTTCCAGGATGTCAGCATCCCTCCTGGGTCCAACATATTGATGTAATCATAAGATAACAGCTATATTTCATTAGGAGCTTGAGGAGATTTGGTATGTCACCAAAGACACTCGTAAATGTCTACGGATGTAATGTGGAGAGCAGTCTAACTGGTAGTATCACTGCCTGGAGTGGCACTGCGCAGGATCAGAAAAAGCTGCAGGATGTTGTAAGCTCAGCCAGTTTCATCATGGGCACGAGCCTCCCCAGCGTGGAGGAAATCTTCAAAAGGTAATTCATTAAAAAGGCAGCATCCATCATTAAAGGTGCCCTTTTCTGATTGCTACCATCAAGGAGGAGGTACCTGAGCCTGAAGACATACAGTCAGGAGCAGCTTCCCCTCTGCCATCAGATTTCAGAATGGACAGTGAACCCATGAATTCTACTCACTAATTTTTTATTTGCTCTCTTTTTTGCACTACTTAATTTAATGTGTGTGTGTATATGTATATATATATTTCTTTTTGTAATGTATATTTTTCTATATTGCAATATTCTGCTGCCACAAAACAACACATTTCACAACATACGCCAGTGATATTAAACCTGATTCTTATTCTGAACATTGTGCCATAGCAGTGGTGTATAAAACTGGAAAGTATTGGCTTAAGGTAAAAGCCAAGTGATCTGAAAGAACTTTCTCATCCAGAGTGTAGGTGGAGTTTGGACAGCTCCATCTGAGTGCGTGAAGGAGGCTGAGATCTTTGTACCTAAACTGAGCCTTCATATGACCAATTCACATAACATAAGGCTAGGAATTGAAGGCTGGTGCTGGTGAAGTTTGAGGAGATTTGGTGTGTCATCAAAGACTTGAAAATTTCATGGATCATTCTCATTGCCAATTCATAAATCCAGTGACGGAGGGGAAGAATCTCCACTAAGTCTCGCAAGGCACAATTACAACACTGAGTAGATCGTTATCAGGATTCTTATTACTTGCAAGGGGAAAATTCACCTCTACTCCCACTAGGGATGGTAGACTTTCAACACACCGTTAACAAAGGGTTCTTTTTATATGTAATGCTCCGATAGGGGGTTCACTGCTAACATAGGGTATTTCAAGTAGTGGTTTTTCTGTAGAAGCAGAATTTGGGTTATTGTTTGAGATTTTGGGTGCTTCAGAATGTGAGCCATCTAACCAGGAGAGAAGGATGGGGAGCGGGGTTTTGTTGTGCCTGATGCCGACCGGTGTGAGCTTTTGGTCTTTGTTTGACGGGAGATGAACAGAGAAGATGCCGGAGAGAACCAGTCATAGGATTTGATCCTATGGTGGACAGTGATTCGAAGGAGCGTGGTGCAGGAGTCTATTGAGGATCAGTGAATATGACTTCTGGAAGAGTTGAGCTCCAACCTGTGCACTGATTCTGATTTTTGTTTCTTTTTCTTTACTAAACCTTTAGTTAAGTTAATATTCTGAAATATACTTCCTTTAGTTATATGCAGTCTGTTATTTCCTAGTAAGGAGTTGCAACAGGGCAGCAAATCACACAGAATGCACACAAACGGGTTTGGGTGGGAGAGAAGTCCCAATCTCACAGATTTTATCGGGACCGGAGTGTGTATTTCCTAGAGGTATGCGGCTGAAGAACAGTGGGTCTTTCTGTACTGAGTTGGGAGGCTGCAAGGGAAGGGTAACGAGTCATTTTCCTGTGATGGCAGAGAAAGGGGGCTCATATACATAAGAACAAGACAAAGTTACTATTTCCAGCAAGCTTTGTCCTTTGTTGTAATTTGCCATCTGCAGTTGACTGGTCTCTGCTGCTTCCTTATTTTTGAACAATGTTCAGTACATTGCGTGCTTGAAGTCACCTATTCCCTTAGTAAGAACATTTCTTGTAGTTTCTTCTTGTTACTTTAGTCACGTACATATATTGCAACATGTTTGCTCAGCACTTTGGGATTATCTATTCCATTTTGTTACATCAAATGTTCATAAAAAGTACAAAATTCAATACATATATCTACATTCCTGTCATGGTCTCTTCTGGCAATCAGGTATTGGACCTCAATCCCCTCGTTTAGTTTCCATTCATTCTCAGGTTCCACTAACTACACACACCGGCTTTCCATCAGAAAATGCAGGATAAAGACCCTGTGATCACAACAAGGAGCTGCCAGTTCGTTGGTCGACTCCGGTGTGAGTAACCTCGTTTCATGGTTCTTAGGACTGCCAGTTCTAAGTCTAGCATTGCTCCTGGATACCGATTCCACACTCGCTACGTCAATAACACCTCTCGACTCTTTCTCCGCACCGGCGTTCTGCACTTGGGTTTGTCCACTTGCGTAACAGAACGAACTGACCATAATGAACCCAGTGGACACGGATTCTGTACGACAGGCCCTCGCCAGCCAGGGCTACCTACTGGGTGCCCACGACTTGGCTTGGGCAACCACGATATGGGATAACCAGCCAGAGGTTTGTTCCTCCTTCCTCTCCTCTGTTGCTGAAATGAGGAAGGTCTTCAAACAACCCATTTGTGGTAAGGTCGTGCTGACTCTGTCAGGGTGCACGAAGCTTAGCAAGGTATTGCATCGAGTTCCGAACCTTAGCCACAGACTCTAGGTGGAATGATGAGGCCCTACGGGAGGTGTTTCAACAGGTCTCTCAGACAAGATAAAGTATGAACTGGCAGCGAGGGACGACACGGACTGTCTGGATTCTCTGATCTCGCTAACCACTAGATTAGATAATCGACTTCAAGACTGGCTGAGACAAAGAACCAGTCACCCCACTCCTCGGGGAAGCCCGCGGTCCACCTTATCAGTCCCAGCCAGCCTCCTTTCCCCAGGCGCTCCAAGTGTAGCTCCTGCTCTGACCGTCCCCACCGCCCTGGGGGAGGAACCAATGCAGCTGGGATGGAATCCGCTCTCCCTGGCTGAACAACTGGAGGTGGAGAGCTGGGCATCGTTTCTATTGTGGCCTGTCAGGACATTTCTGGGAAACCTGCCCTCAGCAGCCAAAAGGGAGGGCACCAGTGAAAAAGGGGACCCTGGTGAGCTGGACAATACACCCTTCAGCCCCCCAGACTCAGATGCAGATCCAGACTACCATGAATTACCAATGACAGTCTCTGTCCCTGTCCGCTTTGGTGGGTTCCAGTGCTGAGGGAAATCTGCTGGACGAAGACATAGCCTCCCAGGCTGGAATACCTCGTGAGCCACTAACTACCCCCCAGGAGGCCCAGGCCCTGGATGGAAAACTTATGGCTCGGGTGACCCGCTGTACGCCGCCCCTGACCCTGATCCTATCTGGCAACCATCGGGAAGAGGTACGATTCAGTCTCATTTGTTCACCTCAAGCCCCGGTAGTTCTAGGGTATCCATGGCTGACCCAACACAATCCCTACATCGACTGGTCTACTGGGAAGATAGCCAAATGGAGCTCATCTTGCCACGCCAACTGTCTGCGGTCAGCCCCATCTCCCAGGGAAGCTACCATGACTCCGCCTGTCCCAGAACCACATGATTTGTCCCGAGTCCCCACCGAATACCATGACCTGGGATCGGTATTCAGTAAACAACGGGCCCTTTCCCTGCCTCCGCACTGCCCATATAATTGTGCCATTGACCTTCTCCCCGGGGCCTCGGTGCCCACCAGTCGCCTTTTTAACCTATCCTGACCGGAGAGAGAGGCCATGGAGAGGTACATCAGCGAGGCCCTCGCGGTGGGCATTATCAGACCTTCACCTTCCCCGGCAGGCGCCAGTTTCTGCTTAGTAGAAAAGAAGGATGGGTGGCTTCATCCTTGTATTAATTACAGAGACCTGAACAGTATAACAGTTATCTACCCTTTACCCCTTATTTGTTCGGCTTTTGAACCACTGCATGGAGCCACCATTTTCTCAAAGCTGGACCTTCATAACGCCTACCATCTAGTCAGGGTGAGGGAGGGGGACGAGTGGAAGATGGCCTTTATTACACCTCTGTGCCACTTCAAATATTCGGTCAGGCCGTTTGGCCTCAGCAATGCTCCCACCATTTTTCAAGCCCTCATTAGTGACGTATGAATTGGTTCGTATTAGTTTACCTCGATGATATCCTGATATTTTCTAGCACCCCCCCCCCCCCAAGAACACGTTCACCAGGTCTATCAAGTCCTCCAGAGACTAGGAAAACCAATTATTTGTGAAGGTGGAGAAATGTGAGTTCCACGTTCCTTCGGTCAGCTTCCTAGGTTATATCATCGAGAGCGGGCAGGTGAGAGCAGACCCTGAGAAGATCCGGGCAGTGGAAGAATGGCCTAGGCCCACTAACCGCAAACAACTTCAACGATTCCTGGGGTTTGCCAACTTCTATTGCCAATTTATCAGAGACTACAGTCGAGTGGCACCCCCCCCCCCCTTACCCAGCTTACCTTGCCTACTACCCCCTTCTGTTGGGACTCCGAAGCGGACTCAGCATTCACCCACCTGAAGAGGCGTTTCACCACCGCTCCATCCAGACCCATCCCGTCAATTCATTGTCGAGGTGGACGCCTCTGACTCCGGGATAGGAGCAGTCCTCTCCCAGTGATCAAGTTCGGATGAAAAACTTCACACCTGCACCTTCTATTCTCGCCAACTGTTCCCCGCTGAGCAGAATTACGACATGGGGAATCAGGAACTCCTGGCAGTCAAACTGGCATTGGAAGAATGGAGACACTGGCTGGAGGGGGCAGAACAACCGTTTGTGGTATGGACTGATCATAAAAACCTGAGGTATATTCAGACCGCAAATGTTTGAACTCCTGCCAGGCCTGTTGGGCATAATTTTTTGGATGGTTCAAGGTTTCCCTCATGCACCATCCAGGGTCCAAGAACAGGAAGCCGGATGCGCTCTCCCTCCAATATGACTCCAAGGAGGAAACTTCCAGCCCAGGGACTATCCTCCCACCATCCTACATGGTTGCCACCATCCCTTGGGAGATCGAGTCCAAAGTAAAAGAAGCCCAACGAGATGACCCCGACCCCAGCAATGGACCCAGCCATCACCTGTATGTGCCTGTTTCCATCAGGTCTCAGATTCTGCAAAGGGGGCACACTTCTTGGTTCGCCTGCCACCTGTGGAGTGATTGGACCCTAGCGCTCCCAAAAAAACACTTCTGGTGGCTGTCCATGGAGGCAGATACCCATTCCTGTGTCTTGGCATGTTCCACCTGTGCCCGGGGAAAAGCCTCTCATCGGTCACCTGCGGGTTTACTTTGTCCTCTACCTGTACCTGGTCGCCCCTGGTCACACATCACCCTAGACTTTGTCACCAGTTTACCCCCTTCACATGGGAACACCACCGTACTCACCATGGTAGACCGGTTCTCCAAGGCTGTGCACTTCATAGCCCTCCCTAAACTCCCTTCCTCTCAAGAAACCGCAGATCTTCTCATCCGCTACGTCTTCCGCCTCCACGGAATCCCTGCAGACATCATCTCCAATCAAGGTTCCCAGTTTATCTCACAGATATGGAAGGCCTTCTGCCAAGCCTTAGGTGCATCAGTCACCCTGTCATCCAGCTTCCACCGCCAGGCGGAACAGGTCAACCAAGACCTGGAGGTGACGCTATGTTGTGATACAGCAAGCAACCCGTCGACCTGGAGCGACCACCTCCCGTGGGTTGAGTACGCCCACAACCCATTGACCTGGAGTGACCACCTCCTGTGGGTTGAGTACGCCCACAACCATTGACCTGGAGCGACCACCTCCCGTGGGTTGAGTACGCCCACAACCCATCGACCTGGAGCGACCACCTCCTGTGGGTTGAGTACGCCCACAACCCATCGACCTGGAGCGACCACCTCCTGTGGGTTGAGTACGCCCACAACCCGTCGACCTGGAGTGACCACCTCCCGTGGGTTGAGTACGCCCACAACCCGTCGACCTGGAGCGACCACCTCCCGTGGGTTGAGAACGCCCACAACCCATCGACCTGGAGCGACCACCTCCTGTGGGTTGAGAACGCCCACAACCCATCGACCTGGAGCGACCACCTCCCGTGGGTTGAGTACGCCCACAACCCATCGACCTGGAGCGACCACCTCCCGTGGGTTGAGAACGCCCACAACCCATCGACCTGGAGCGACCACCTCCCGTGGGTTGAGTACGCCCACAACCCATCGACCTGGAGCGACCACCTCCTGTGGGTTGAGTACGCCCACAACCCGTCGACCTGGAGTGACCACCTCCGGTGGGTTGAGTACGCCCACAACCCGTCGACCTGGAGTGACCACCTCCCGTGGGTTGAGTACGCCCACAACCCGTCGACCTGGAGCGACCACCTCCCGTGGGTTGAGTACACCCACAACCCAACGACCTGGAGCGACCACCTCCCGTGGGTTGAGTACGCCCACAACCCGTTGACCTGGAGCGACCACCTCCCATGGGTTGAGTACGCCCACAACCCATCGACCTGGAGCGACCACCTCCCGTGGGTTGAGAATGCCCACAACCCGTCGACCTGGAGTGACCACCTCCCGTGGGTTGAGTACACCCACAACCCATCGACCTGGAGCGACCACCTCCTGTGGGTTGAGTACGCCCACAACCCATCGACCTGGAGTGACCACCTCCTGTGGGTTGAGTACGCCCACAACCCGTCGACCTGGAGCGACCACCTCCCGTGGGTTGAGTACGCCCACAACCCGTTGACCTGGAGTGACCACCTCCCGTGGGTCAACTCTCAGGTGAGCTCTGCCATTGGAAGGTCTCCATTCGAGTGTTCTCTGGGGTACCAACCCCTTGCCCCGCTTAAGAAGAGGAGATTGCGGTACAGTTGGTTCAGGACCATATCGATCGGTGCCTGAAGTTTTGGGAGGAGACATGCACGGCCCTACTCAGATCAGCAAAATGCAATACGAAGATGGCCGATCAACACCGGGTTCCGGGCCAGATGGTGTGGCTTGCATCCAAGGACATCCCGCTCAAGAACGAGCACAGGAAACTCGCCCCTCGCTACCTGGGACCATTCAAGGTTGAAAGTGTTATCAACCCCACAGCGGTCCGCCTAAAACTGCCAAGCTCTATACACATCCACCTGCCTTTTCATGTTTCCCAGTTAAAGCCAGTTTCCATCAGCCCCATGAGTCCCCCGGCTGAGACTCCCACACCTGCCTGTATCATCGACAACCATCCGGCATATACCATCCGAAGACTACTGGATGTGCACCGTAGGAGCAGGGGTTTCCAATACCTGGTAGATTAAGAAGGGTACGGTCCAGAAGAGCTTTCCTGGGTTCCCCGCTCCTTCATTGGGACCATCCAGACAGACCTGGAGGACCGCCTGGAGTCTCCCATTGAAGGAAAGGTACTGTCATGGTCCCTTCTGGCAATCCCCCACCTTGCTATTTACCTCAGGAATTTGGCCTCAATCCCCTCGTTTAGTTTCCAATCATTCCCAGGTTCCACTAACTACACACATCTGCTTTCCATCAGAAAATGCAGGATAAAGACCCTGTGATCACAACATGGAGCTGCCAGTTCGTTGGTTGACTCCGGTGTGAGTAAACTCGTTTTGTGGTTCTTAGGACTGCCAGTTCTATGTCTAGCATCGTTCCTGGATAGCAATTCCAAGCTCACTACATCAATAACGCCTCCCAACTCTCTCCCTGCCCATGTTCTGAACTTGGGTTTGTCCACCATCACGCTTGTGTAACAATTCCCTCCTTTTTGTCATCCCATAACAACATACATGCAGTATTATCAGGATTTACAAAGTGAATTTTGTCTTTAAGGGTATAATGATTCAGCTCTCAGGACTTTCTTTTACCTTTTATCCCATCCATTACTAATGAGTACCCAAACCCTAACTTCCCTTCCTTTTCAGATCCATTACTGAGCACAAGAATAGTAAAAGGATGCTTGCCATTATTATCATGCCAATGGTTATTCCATAATGTCAAACAGTAGTCCACCATCCTCCCAGCATCCCAAATGGCCACCAGCTTTCTAAGGTGTGATAATTGTGGAACTGCTCTCCCACTTTTCTGATTCTATCTGCTGCCTCTTGGATATAATCTGTGAGATGACTTACATTTTCAGCTTTGTCTGGTATGTAGGTGAAACATTCCTGCCCAATTAAAGCACACATGTCCTCTTTTTCAGCTAATTCAGGGCCATTGAGCTTTGCAGAACTACAGTTCATACTGCCAATATTTCAGAAATTGCCTGTTGTGCCTCATCAAGGGAGTCAGCTGTGTCATTTGCCAATTTCTCAAGTGTGGAAGCCATGTTAATTAATTTCTGAGCAGCTTTTCCAGTCCCATAGTGAGGGAACACTACCATCCAGAACCTTTCAGCTTCAGTAATGTGCCATTTTCTCCTTTTTATATGATGCTGTTCATGTCCTAAATCATACGTATGATGTATGAGGGTAGCACATATCCCAAATACAAGCAGTCCTTCCAACTCCAAGGGAGCCATGGATAAGCTCAGTCACCACATATCCAGTATATGTTATTTAATGCCCAAAATACTTTTACCAGTCATCCATTAAGTACTTTCGTTATCACACATACTTGGGCCCGTGGACTGACTCCTATTTTCCCTCTTACACCAGCACTGATCAGCTGGCTATGGGATAACATGCAATGTACGGGCTCTTAATTAAGTCAAATTATATTTGGGAACCACCAATCCCACATAAAGTAAGGCCAACCAATATTATTCAAATATCCTTCATTAAATTCCCTTCATTACTTAGTAAATAGCCTGGGGCCATCTGAACAATATCATTGTTAGTGTTAAGTTGTTTTCCAAATACCCAGGAACTGAAAAAAATGACAGCATAAGTTCATCATTGCTAATTTATTATGCATCTCAACCAGGGGTTCCCAGCCTGGGATCTATAGACTCCCTTGGTAATGTTAGGGAACCATCGCATAAAAAGTTTAGAAACTCCTATTTTTTCTGCCTTCTCCCCTTATGTTTTGACACCTGTCTACTAATTTTGTACCTAATATATCTCCAGTTTAAATATACTCAATGACTTGGCATCCACAGCTGTCTGTGGCAATGAACTCCACAGATTCACCACCCTCCATAAAGCTAGATGCACTGCTAGAGAAAAAGAATAATCTTTTCAGTCTTTGATTAATCAACCTCTTTTGCCAATAGTTTTATTAGTTCCTACATAGAAGAATACAGAGTACAAGAAAGTGTATATAAAAGGTCAAAAAAGATTTTAAAAATACCAATTACATTATATCAATTCACAATAACAATCTCATACCCTGTATTCATGTAAGTAAATCAGTAGTTGAAATATACTAATTTAATAGTATAATTGAAATATACTAATTTATTACAAAAAAATCCCTACCAAGACCAAAGCTGTTTATTAAGGAGAAAAGAAGGGAAAATACCTTCTCATATAATAAAAACTAATAATAGCCAGCATCTGAGTTTAAACAACTAATTGGTATTGAAAAAATTCAGAAAAGGTCCCCACAATGTTTGAAAGTCTTGACGAGATTCAGAAATTGAACAGCGAATCTTCTCTAAATCTAAACATAACGTCACATAACCATTGAGCTTGAGTAGGAGGAAAAACATCTTTCCATTTAGACAAAAGCGTCCTCCTAGCTATAAGAGAGCTAAAGGCCAAAATATGTAGATCAGATGCCTTCAACTTAATATCTTGTCTTGCAACAATACCGAATAGGGCCGTCAGAAGGTTAGGCTTAAAGTTGACTTTAAAAAGTAAGGAAAAAGTTTGAAAACTTCCTTCCAATATTTATCAAGATTCGGACAAGTCCAAAACATATGAATTAATGAAGTTTCTCCATTATTACATCTGTCACAGCAGGGAGATATATCCAAATAAAAATGAGATAGCTTATCCTTAGACATATGTGCTCGATGTAACATCTTAAATGGTACAAAGGAATGATGAGCACATAGCGATGAAGTATTAACCAGTTTAAAAATTTCATTCCAAGTTTCCTCAGATATTGTTGTCTGTACATCCTGTTCCCAGTGATTCTTAATTTTGTCTAAAGGAACATTCCTCATCTCCAGTAACATACCATAAATATTAGATATTGAACCATTATGAAAAGGTGTCAAGTTAAAAATTACGTCCAGTAAGTTCTTATCTGAGCTTATAGGAAATGTGCATAATTGAGATCTTAAAAAGTCTTTGATTGGTAAGTATCTAAAAAAGTGAGTTTGGGGTAAGCTATATTTAGCTCACAATTGCTCAAATGAAAAAGGGTTTCCTCCAACAAATAGTTTAATACCCAACCTGTCCCAGCAAGGGGTTCTAAAGCTAGATCAAAGAGCAAAGGGCCCAACGGACAGCCTTGTCTAGCTCCACGATGAAGTTTAAATGGTTTGGAATTTTGAAAATTAGTAAGAACCCGAGCAGAAGAAGATAGATAAAGTAATTTAATCCATGGAATTAAATCTGGTCCAAAATTAACTTTTTCTAAGGTTTTAAATAAATAATTCCATTCAACCTGATCGAAGACCTTCTCAGCATCTAAGGATATCACACATTCTGATATCTCCAGGGAGGGTGAGTAAGTAGCCTTTAATACATGGCATATATTAAAATTAGAATGTCAGTTTTTAATAAATCCAGTCTGATCATCAGAAATAATAGAAGGCAGAATATTTTCAATCCTACGAGCCAGAACTTTAGGAAGGATTTTAGTATCAACATTGAGTAATGAAATTGGCCTATATTAAGGGCATTCAGCTGGGTCCTTGTTCTTCTTTAGGATAAGTGAAAAGATCGAGGCAAGCTACCCAATTTGAAAGAATCCAAAAAGACTAAGTGTAACTGCAGTATAATTAATGAAGAAAAAGCCTTATAAAATTCTCCAGAAGATCCATCTGGACCCTGAGCCTTCCCCAAGTGTAATGAACGTATAGCCTTGGCAATTTCCTCATAAGAAATGGATTGATCCATCTGTTTACAATTATCTGCAGAAAGTGCAGGGATATTTAATTGATCTAGAAAATTATTCATTACAGCATTATCTTTAGGGGAATCAGAACTATAAAGTTTAGAATAGAATTCTCTAAAGGTATCATTTATTTCAGAGTGATCAGTTGTCCTATCGTCATTAGTTTCACAAATTACTTTAATTTGTTGTTTAACTAAAAAGTTTTTAATTGGTTGGCCAATACTTTGTTTGATTTATCTCTGTGAATGTGAAATTGAGTTTTATCTTTAAGAAGGTGGGTTTCAGAAAACAGAAGATCACACTTAGTTTTAACTTCAACATGTCTTTTATATAAAACAGGATCTGGAGCTATAGCATATTTTTGATCTAATTGTTTCAATTGATTGGCTAATTCAATTCTTTATTAGCTTTATTCTTAACACTCGCATTATAAGAAATAATTTCTCCTCTAATATAGGCTTTGAAAGTATCCCATACAAGAAGATTAGCAGTCTCTTACCATGCTCCATTAAAACTTTCTATTAAATTTACGGATACAGCTTCTATTGTTAGACAATGGCGATTTGACTCTACCTTACTGCAAGATCCGGACTTTATTACATTTCTGAAGGAACAGATCGATTTCTTCTTTTCAACTAATTCCACAGATGATATTTCTTGTGGAACACTTTGGGACACTTTTAAAGCGTATATACGTGGACAAATTATTTCTTACTCTGTTGGTTTGAGAAAACGCATTAAGAAGGAAACTCTTTTATGGGTCGATAAAATTAAAGAGATTGACAAGAAATATTCGATCACTCCTAGTAAGGAGCTTTACAAACAAAGGGTTGAACTTCAAATGGAACATAGTTTATTACTTACATCTCCGATTGAAAATCAATTAATGAAAACTAGATCTGATTTTTATATACATAGTAATAAATCAGGTAAACTGTTAGCTAGTCAGTTGAAGAATGCTTTGGTTAAACGTCAAATCCTAAGATTCGTCAGCAGAATGGGGATTTGACAGTTAACCATGATGAGATAAATAAATCATTTCAAGACTTTTATACCTCCCTGTATCAATCTGAATTCCCACAGGATCGTAATACCATGTGTGATTTTCTTGGGAAATTGAATTTTCCAAAATTATCATCCGATGATCTTTCAATATTAGATACTCCTATTACGGACGCAGAAATCAAAGGGGTTATTTCCTTAATGAATTTTGGGAAAGCACCAGGTCCAGATGGGTATACAGTAGAATTTTTTAAATGTTTTTCTGCTACTCTTTCTCCTTGGTTATGCAGGGTTTTTGAAGAAGCGATTAGATTGGGGAATTTGCCACAATCTTTTTACAGAGCTTCCATTTCTTTAATACTGAAGAAAGATAAAGACCCTACTGACTGTGCATCCTATAGACCAATATCTTTATTGAATGTAGACTCCAAGATCTTTTCCAAGTTACTGGCATCCAGGTTGGAGAAGGTATTACCCCAAATTATTTCGGAAGATCAAACCGGTTTTATTAAAAATCGCTATTCTTTTTTCAATGTTAGGAGATTACTGAATATTGTTTATACTCCTTCACATAGCACTTCAGAATGTGTTATTTCATTAGATGTGGAGAAAGCATTTGATAGAGTTGAATGGTCTTACTTATTTAATGTGTTGGAGAAGTTTAATTTTAGTCCGACATTTATTTCCTGGATTAAACTGATTTATCACAGTCCAGTAGTCTCAGTGTTTACTAATAATCAAAGATCTCCCTTTTTTTGTTTATTTCGGGGCACTAGACAAGGCTGTCCTCTTAGCCCATTACTATTTAACGTTGCTTTAGAACCCTTGGCAATTGCCATCAGAGAATCACAGGATATTTTGGATATTAATCGTGGGACAGATATTCATAAGTTATCTTTGTATGCAGATGATTTATTATTATTCATTTCTAACCCTGAGAAATCTATTCCAGCAGTTCTATCATTGTTGTCTCAATTTAGTGAGTTTTCTGGGTATAAGTTAAATCTTAATAAGAGTGAATTGTGTCCTTTGAATAGACAGGTCCCAATTTATGGAAATTTACCTTTTAAATTAGTTAACGACTCTTTTATTTATTTAGGGATTAAAATCACAAAAAAACCATAAAGAATTATTTAGGTTTAATTTTTTTACCCTTAATTGATCAGATTAAAGGTTTGTTTACTATGTGGTCACCATTATCTTTATCTCTGATAGGTAGGATAAATGCTATTAAGATGGTTATTTTACCTAAGTTTTTATATACTTTTCAAGCGGTACCAATTTTTATTCCGAAATCTTTTTTTTACTAATGTTGATTCAAAAATTTCCTCATATATATGGCAGAATAAAAATCCCAGGTTAGGTAAAATATGTTTACAGAAGACAAAGAAGGAAGGTGGGTTAGCATTACCTAATTTCAGATTTTATTATTGGGCAGTTAATATTAGATATTTGTTATGTTGGTTGAAAGATTGGGATGGATCTTTTGGCCCTCATTGGGTGAGTTTGGAAATTAAATCGGTACCAGGTTATGCTCTGGGTTCTATTTTAGGGACTTTTCTCCCTTTTGCTCTTTCTAAATTGCTGAAACGAATTGACAACCCAATAGTTAAACATACTTTACATATATGGTTTCTATTTCGGAAATTTTTCAGGTTAATTCAATTTGTTTCAAATATTCCTATTGTATCTAATTGCTTTTTCCACCCTTCAATTATAGATCAAGCTATGAATTGTGAATTGGAAAACTAAGGGATTACTAAGATTTTCTGATTCATTTTTGGACAATTGTTTTATGTCTTTTGAGCAATTATCTAATAAATATAATTTGCCTAGATTTCATTTTTTTAGATATTTACAGATTAGGCATTTTTTAAGTACTGTACTTCCTACGTTTCCAAATTTTGTGTCTTCAGATATTTTGGAGAGTTTGTTTGAATTAAACCCTTTTCTAAAAGGGCTTATATCAAAACTTTATAATATAATTATGAAGATACATTCAGAGCCCCTTTATAAGACAAAAAATGATTGGGAAAGAGAGCTTAATCTTATTATTCCTATTGAGAATTGGGATAGAATTCTTCAATTAGTTAATACATCTTCTATATGTGCCAAACATTCATTAATACAATTTAAGGTTGTACATAGGGCCCATATGTCCAAGGATAAATTAGCTCATTTTTATTCTTATATGTATCCTATTAGTGATAGATGTCAATTTGAAACTGCGTCTTACAGTCATATGTTTTGGTCATGTCGGCTTTTGAAAAAATATTGGAAAGATATTTTTGATATTATCTCTGCGGTATTGAACATCGATTTACAATCCCATCCTATTACCGCAATTTTTGGTTTACCAATGATGGACTTACTGCATTTATCTTTTCCCATCTGTCGAATGATTGCATTTCTCACTCTGATGGCTAGAAGATCTATTTTGCTGAATTGGAAGGAAATTAATCCTCCCACTGTATTTCATTGGTGTTCTCAAACTATGTTATGTTTAAATTTAGAAAAAATTAGAAGTGGTGTATTTGATACTTCTATTAAATTTGAAAAGATATGGAGACCATTTATTCAATATTTTCATATGATGTAATATGACCCTTTTCCAGGCTTATTTGATTTTCCAGCTTTAATCTTATTTATGTTGAGAGGATCAGAGTTGATGACACTGATGATTATGTATTCTTGTGAGATATTATAGACAGCCCTTTTTTTTCTTTTTCTAGTTTTTCTTTCCTTTCTTTCTTCGTTATTAGCTATTAGATTAGTAGTTTAGTTATTTTTGCATAATATTTTTTTCTTTTTTCTGTGTTTTTTTATATTATATATTATGAAATACCTAGATTTACCTTGTTCATACATATACTGTATGGTTCATGTTTTGGGAAAACTCATTTATATTGTAATCATTGCTTATGTATTCTTTCATGTGCAATGGGAATTTGTATGTTTGTAATCCCTTTATTAATATATCAATTGTATTTTGTCCATATTATTAATGATAATAAAAAGATTGAAAAATACAGAAAGAAGTCTCTTCCTTTTTATTCTCTTCAAAAAACAAAATATTATGCCTCTCCAGAAATTTTAAAAATTCCTTATCAGATAACAAAGTTGTATTAAAATGCCAAAATCTGTTTGTTTGAGGAAGACCAGGGAGATTTAAAGATAGAAATACAGCAGCATGATCTGAAACAGCAATCTCTTTATATTAATACGAATGAACTGATGAAATCATTTGACTATCAATAAAAAATAATCAATCCTAGAATATGTATGATGAACATGGGGAAAAAAACGAGTACTAAAGGATGCCAAATATCAACAATACCACATTTCAATAAAAAAGATTTAATAAAGCTGATTTATTAAGAGACACTGGTTTAGAAGATGATCAGTCTAAAATTGGGTCTAGCCAGCAGTTAAAATCTGCTTCCATCACCAAAGAATAAAGAATCAGATCTGGTAAAGATGAAAAAAACACTCAAAGAATCCTGGATCATCTACATTTGGGGCATACACATTGGCAAACACTATTAATTTATTATCTTGTTTCCTGAAACTATAACAAAATGTCCATTAGTATCAGACACTACTTTATGTTGGACCAAGGAAAGTGTATTATCTGTAAGAATGGAAACTCCTCTAGGTTTGGCCTGAAAAGATGAATGAAAACAAAGTCCATTCCAACGGCTAAAAAAATGTAGATTATCACATTTGCTTATGTGAGTTTCTTGTAACAAAATAATAGGGACCTTACATTTCTTAATATAAGCAAAATTCTTATTACATTTAACAGGGTGATTTAACCTTTTCACGTTAAAACCGAGTAAGTTAATAGTTTGGTCCATTTTTAATATTATTTAAAGGAAGGGTTAAAACATAAGTTAAAACCAATCCATAAGCCTTGAGGAATGGTAACCAAGCAACAAGTTGGCTAAAAAAAATTCAGAAACAGCTTCTGAAAAAACCATATCCCCACCCACCTCCCAAAGAAAGAAGACGGACCAATAGAAATCCGGCATCTACAACTATGGACAACCCCCCATAAAACCTGGTGGTCACTCCAATTAGTTTCAAGGTTATTTATATTCCAACCTAGACTAAACAATATCCAATTAAGAAATTCAATTCTCGCATATCAAAAATACAGTATTAAAAATACAAAAGGAAATTAGTTACAAAAGTTTACCAAAAGTAAATGATACTATTATTCATACAGAAAGACATTAAACATTTAATCTTATATATTCATGAAAAAAATGCTAAGCAGTTAGCTTTCAAATTTAAAAAACCTTTAAGCTTCAGCATTCAAATGAAACCATTCGAAGGATCCATCTTTAATGAGATTCTCAGTCAAACTGGGTAGCCAAGGGACAAGTTAAAACCCTTGTTAAAAAAAATTCCAACAAAGCTCATGTAAACTTAGCACATTCCTGCATAACCTCAAGTGAATAGTCTTCGGGAATCTTAATATTCCACCACATAACCAATCATGCCCCTTCGACAGGATTTGCGAATTAAAAGTTGCTCATTTAATCTTGTGTCTTCATGTAAGGAGAAACTAAACAGCTAGCCTTCGGATTTTAAAAACCGTTATGCTTCAGCAATCGAATGAAACCATTCAAAAGATCCATTTGAGTCGAGCAGGGTACCGAAGGGAGGGCTTGAAAACCTTGTTAAAAAACTCGGACATAACTTCTTTGAATTTAGCACATTCCTGCATAACCTCAGGCGAGTAATCTTCAACAATTCTAATCTTGCAACAATGATAGTCAATCATGCCTCTTCGACGAGATTCACGTATTAACAGTTCCTTTGTTTTAACTTCATGAAAACAAATTATTACTGATCTTGGTCTATCTCTGTTAGGAGGTCTAAACATGGGAGATCTGTAAACTCAATTAATCGTAGGCAAAGAAGCCAAAATTTCTGGAAATAATTCTTGTAGAAAGTTTGCAAAGAGTTCTATAGGATGATTACCTTCGGTTAATTCTTCGAGACCCAGAACCCATAGGTTGTTCCTTCTACTTCTATTGATATGTTGATAATCTTCTGTTTTATCTTTTTGTTGGACTTGGATTGCTTTTCACAAAGCTTTTGCAATTTATCCACTTCCGTTTCCAGAGACGACAAAATTGCTTCATTATTTTTGATACATTTATCGTGTTCATTAAGAGTTTACTGAATAGAATCCAATTTACCATCTATTTGCTTAAATTCAGAGCTGAATTGTTGAAACTTCTCAGAGGCTTCTCATGTATGACCTTGCAGCAAATCGATAATAGAATCCAGAGAAGCAGGGGGATCATCGTTTTTAATACCTCTGCCGCACCTTAATGTAGCCATACTGAAAAAATATCACACTTAAAAAAGAAGTTTCAAGACAGGTTGGAAATAGTAAGATAATTAGAGTTGGAGCAATGGCAGATTGCTGTTACTCAATCAGCCACCACCAGGAAATCCTGATTAATCAACTAAATGATCAATTAATCCCATGCTGAATAAAAGATCATGAGTAACTACCTGGTCATCTGGCTCACAGTGCTCTCCCCCTTGAGTGTTAGGATTTCACTGTGGAAATTGGATATTTTGCCCAGGTACAAAGGTCTGGGCCAGCAGAAAATGTGAAAGGCTGTGATTAACTGAGGTAGGTGGAGAGGTGTGGAAGCTTTAAGTGAGAGCATGGGGCTGACGCAACCAGTGGCCAATGAAAATGTTCTCAGGAGGAGAGGAGAAAGATTCAAGATTGCTTAATGTCATTTCCTGTGCATAACTGTAAAGAGGAATGAAATAATTGTTATTCTGGATCTGTTGCAGTATTAAAAAAATCTCAGAAAATAACCACAGTAGTGTAGTGTTTGTGCAATGCCCCCATGGTGGTTGAGTGTTAATGCTATTCCCTTGGGTAGCATGGTGGTTAGCATGATGCTATTACTGCTCAGGACTTAAGAGCTCATTCCCAGTGTCCTCTGTAAGGAGCATACATACAGTATTTTCCTCATTGTGTATGTGGGTTTCCTCCACATGCTCTGGTTTACTTCCAATAGTCAAAGATGTACTGGTTAGTTGGTTAATTGGTCATTGTAAATTTTACTGTGATTAGTTTAGGGTTAACTCGAGGGTTCCTGGCAGCACAGCTGGAAGGTTCAGAAGGGGTAGTTCTGCTCTGTATCTCTAAGTAAAAAATAAAATTTTACAGCTTGGGCTGTTGGAGTTCAGCTCTGGACAGTGTCCTTTGTAAGGAGTCTGTATGTGATTCTTGTGGAATGTCTGGGTTTTCCCCAGGCGCTTATTTAGTTAAGGGAGGGAAGTTTAGGGGAGACATCAGGGGTAAGTTTTTTACACTGGGTTGTGGGTGCCTGGAATGACTTGCCAGGGATGGTGATGGAGGCTAAATTGTCAGGGGTATTTAAGAGCCTTTTGGACAGGCACATAGATGAAAGAAAAATAGAAGGTTACGGGGTAGTGTGGGTTTAATACTATTTCTAAAGGAATATATGGGTCCGCACAACATCAAGGGCTGAAGGGCCTGTACTGTGCTGTAGTATTCTAGTGTCTAGTGGCCTCCCACTGATGACCCAGTTAGTAGGTTAATTGTTTTTTGTAAATTGTCCCATGATGAGGTTAAGGTTAAATCTGTGTCGTTGGAGTTGCTGGGGTGGCAGCTGCAGTTTGAAGGACCAATTCCACACTGCCTCTCTAAATATCATCATCATTATATGTGCTGTATTGTATGACATGGGCGATTATGGTCCCATGACCTTGATTGTTCTTGGCAAATTTTCATACAGAAGTGATTTGCCATTGCCTTCTTTGGACAGTATCTTTACACAACCGGTGATGCCAGCAATTATCAGTACTCTTCAGAGATTGCCTGCCAGGCGTCAGTGATCACATAGTCAGGACGTGTGATATTCACCAGTTGCTTGTATGACTATCCACCACCTGCTTCCATGGCTTGATGTGAACCTGATCAGGTGCACAACTTTGCCCAATGGTGACCTACATGCTAGTGCAGGCAAGGAGCACCTGACACCTCCTTTGGTAGAGATGTATCTCCACCCCACCACCCACTTTATTATTATTGTGTTCTTTATCTCATTGTGTTTTTTATTTGTGCTGCACCGGATCTGGAGTCACAATATTTTGTTCTCTTTTGTAAATGGCAGATGGTGCATTGGGCAGCTTTGACCACTCATTGTAGGGCCTTACTATAAGCTGCAGTACAGTTTTTGTACCAAGTGGGGTGTCGCGCTGCATCTAGATAACAATTTTACCTCCTTTACCATAGCATTGGAGAGGGATAGGAACAGACAAGTTAAGAAAATGATTAATTGGAGAAAGGGGAAATATGAGGCTATCAGGCAGGAACTTGGAAGCATAAATTGGGAACAGATGTTCTCAGGGAAATGTGCAGAGGAAATGTGGCAAATGTTCAGAGGATGTTTGCATTGAGTTCTGCATAGGTATGCTCCAATGAGACCAGGAAAGGATGGTAGGGTACAGGAACCATGGTGTACAAAGGCTGTTGTAAATCTAGTCAAGAAGAAAAGAGCTTAGGAAAGGTTTGAAAAACTAGGTATTGATAGAGATCTAGAAGATTATAAGGCTAGAAGGAAGGAGCTTAAGAAAGAAAGTAGGAGAGCCAGAAGGGGCCATGAGAAGGCCTTGGCTGACAGAATTAAGGAAAACCCCAAGTGATTCTACAAGTATGTGAAGAGCAAGAGCATAAAACATGAGAGAATAGGACCAGTCAAGTGTGACAGTGGGAAAGTGTGTATGGAACTGGAGGAAATAGTGGAGTATGAATACTTTGCTTCGGTATTTACTACAGAAAATGATCTTGGAGATTGTAGGGATGCCTTACTTCAGACAGAAAAGCTTGAGCATGTAGATATTAAGAAAGAGGATGTGCTGGAGGCTTTTGGAAAGCATTAAGCTGGTTAAGTCACCGGGACTGGATGAGATGTACCCCAGGATACTGTGGGTGTCGAGTGAGGAGATTGCTGAGCCTCTGGCAATGACCTTTGCATCATCAATGGGGACAGAAGAGGTTCTGGAGGATTGGAGATGTTGTTCCATTACTCAAAAAAAGAGAGTAAAGATAGCCCAGGATAATAAACCTGATTCTGCACAATTTGTTGTCTTTTACACACTGGTTGAACACTTCAGTGGTGTGATCTTTCATTGATTCCGTTATGGTTATTACTCGATTATGGATTTATTCAGTTTGCCCACAAGAAGTTGAATTTCAGGGTTGTATATGGTGACGTATATGTACCTTGATAATAAATTTACTCCGAACTTTGAACTCTAATCCAGGTAGCATCCTTGTAAAGCTTCACTGCAAAATAACCATTAACAGTCATCTCTGTGCATTTGTAAAAGATCTGACTGATCGATTGTATGAGGGCTATGGAAGAAATCAGCAGTGGCTGATGGCAGGAGGCAAAGAGTGGGAATAACGGGAGCTTTTTCTGACTGGCTGCTGGAGACTAGTGATGTTCCACAGGGATCTGTGTTGGGATCACTTCTTTTTGCGTTGTATGTCAATGATTTGGATGATGGAATTGAAAGCTTTGTTGCAATGTTTCAGAGGATATGAAGATAGGTGGAGGGGCAGATAGTTTAGAGGAAGTAGAGAGGCTATGGAAGGACTTGGACAGCTGAGGAGAATGGGCAAAGAAATGACAGATGGAATAGAGTGTTGGGAAATGTATGGTCTTGCACTTTGGTAGAAGAAATGAAAGGGTTGACTATTTTCTAAATGGAGAGAAACTACAAAAAACTGAGAAACAAAGGGACTTGGGCATCCTTATGCAGGATTCCCTAAAGGTTAATTTGCAGGTTGAGTCTTTGGTGAAAAATGTAATTGCAATGTTAGCACTCATTTCAAGAGGATTAGAACATAAGAGCAAGGATGTAAAGTTGAGACTTTATAAACTCCAGTCCTTGGAGTACTGTGAGCAGGTCTGGGCTCCTTATCTTAGAAAGGATGTGCTGAAACTGGAGAGGGTTCAAAGGAGATCCACAAAAATGATTCCAGTATTGAATGGTTTGTCACATGAAGAGCGTTTGATGGCTCTGGGCCTGCATTCACTGGAATTCAGAAGAATGAGGCATGACCTCATTGAAACCTATCGAATAGTGAAAGGCCTTGATAGAGTAGATGTGGAGAGGATGTTTCCTATGGTGAGAGAATCTAAGACAAGAGGACACTGCCTCCGAATAGAGGGGTGTCCTTTTAGAATGGAGATGTGGAGGAATTTCTTTAGCCAGAGAGTGGTGAATCTTTGCCACAGGCAGCTGTGGAGGTAAAGTCTTTATGCATTTTTAAAGCAGAGGTTGATAGACTATTGATTGGTCAGGGCAAGAAGGGATACAGGGAGAAGATAGGAGATTGGGGCTGAGGGAAATTAAATTAGATCGGTCATGATGAATTTAAACAGACTCTATGGGCAAATGGCCTAATTCTTCTCCAATATCTTATGGTCTTTTTGAACTTTCTCATTAGAGCCCTATTGCTCTTCCTAGCCTAGACAGAATAGACATGGAGAGGAAGTTTCCTATAGTGGGAGAACATAGAACCTTACAGCCCTTTGGCCTATGTTGTTGTGCTGACCTTTTAACTTACTCTATCAACCACGTATGCAATAGAGGTTTGTCTCTCTCTTAGAGTGCTGTCCAGCTACATTCCTCTGCTCTTTCCTTACAACTCTAAACCTCCACCTTGCTCAGTATTTATCTAAAAACCTTGAATGCTCCTTTTGAAGTTGCAGACACCTTGAAATCACTGCTACTGCCTGGGTTACAAAGATTCAAACTTCAAGGTAAATTTATTATCAAATCACATATATGATACCATACACTATCTTGAGATTCTGTTTCTTGCAGGTACTTACTGGGGAAAAAAGAATTACAATAGAATTTTAGGAAAAAACTATATACATAAAAACCTGAAAACAACCAATTTGCAAAAGAAGGCAAAGAGTGCAAATAAAAATAATAATGAGAATAGGAGTTGCAAAGAATTATTGGAAGTGAGTGTATAGTTCCTAGAATCAGTACTATGATATTTTAGTTCTAGATATATCATGAATCGTATATCATAAAGTAATGATCTTTCAAAAATCTCTAGATTCTGGAATGGTCCCAGAAGACTGGAAAATTGCAAATGTCACTTTATTCTTCAAGAAGGGAGAGAAGCAGAAGAAAGGAAACTATAGGCCAGTGAGTCTGACCTCAGTGGTTGGGAAGATGTTGGAGTTGATTTTTAAGGATAAAGTCTCAGAGTACTTGAAGGCACATAATAAAATAGGCCGTAGTCAGTATGGTTTCCTCAAGGGAAAATCTTGCCTGACAAATCTGCTGTAATTATTTGAAGAAATAACAAGTAGGATAGACAAAAGAGAATTGGTTGATGTTGTGTACTTGGATTTTCAGAAGGCCTTTGACAAGGTGCCACACATGGTTGCTTAACAAGCTATGTGCCCATAGTATTGCAGGAAATATTCTAGCTTGGATAAAGTAGTGGCTGATTGGCAGGAGGCAAAGAGTGGAAATAAATGGAGCCTTATCTGACTAGCTGCCAGTGACTAGTGGTGTTCCATAGGGGTCTGAGTTGGAACAAATAATTTTACATTATACGTCAATGATTTGGGTGATGGAATTGATGAGGTGGAGGGGCAGGTAGTTTTGAGGAAATAGAGAGGACTTGGACAGATTAGGAGAATGGGCAAAGAAATGACAGATGGAATATATACGTTAGGAAATGTATGGTCATGCACTTTGGTAGAAGAAACAAAGGGGTTGACAATTTTCTAAATGGGGAGAAAATACAAAAAAACTGAGACACAAAGGGACTTGGGTGGCCTTGTGCAGGGTTCCCTAAAGGTTAATTTGCAGGTTGAGTCTTTGGTGAAAAATGCAAATGCAATGTTAGCATCCATTTCAAGAGGACTAGAATATAAAAGCAAGGATGTAACGTTGCTGCTTTATAAAGCACTGGTGAGGCTTCGCTTGCCGTATTGTGAGCAGGTTTGGGCCCCTTATCTCAGAAAGAATGTGCTACAGCTGGAGAAGGTTCAAAAGAGGCTCATGAAAATTATACCAGGATTGAATGGCTCTTTTGAAGACTGGATATTGGGAAAAGGTAGGTGCTTGGGGCTGAGAGGAAAATTGGATCAGCCTTGATAAACTTTGAAGTTGTAGAGTACTGTTTATTTCATATTGAACCCTTGCGGTACAATATCTTACGAAGAAAGGTTGAGCAAGTTAGGGCTTTTCTCTTTGGAGAAAAGGGGTATGAGAGTTATCTTAATAGAGATTTATAAGATTATGAGAGGACAGCCAGCACTTTTTTCCAACGTGGCAATGGCCAATACCAGAGGAAATCCATTTGCCAACACCAAAGGATATCCATTTAAAGTGACAGGAAAAAAGTTTATTGTGGATGTTAGAGGTGGGATTTTTATTCAGAGTGATGGGTGCCTGGAACACACTGCTGGGGGTGATGATGTCAGACCTGCCGCCACTGACACCTCCCACCCTGCACACGCAAGCACCTCCCCATCTCCATCTAGGCACATAGGATTCACCTGCCGCTCACTCCAGACTCATCACCTGCAGCCTATTTAACCCCGGTTCTCACCCACAGTCCTTGTTCACTCATCAGACCAGCTGGTGTCAATTAGTTACTCCAGCTTTCACTCTGTCTGCCTAAGCTTTACTCTGTTGCCTGTTTACTTTCTGTTCTCAGTTGGTTTGTGGCCCCTCATGGCATGTTATTTTGTGGTCTATTATTAAAGTTATTGTTTACCGCTGAATCATCTCTGCTGCTCTGTTTATGGGTCAAGTCTCCTCTACATTTCCTGACAGATACAACAGGGACATTTAAAAGAGTCCAAGGCACATGGATTGTGACAGGCTGTGCAAGAGGAAAGGGTTAGGTTGATCATTGAGCAGTGTTATATAGGGCAACACAAGATCATGATGTGAAGGGCTGTGCTGTTCTGTTCAATATTCTATGTGCAGAAGCTAAGAGTGGTTGATGGGGTAACATAAAGGCAAAAGGTAACTAATATTTGCTGCATGTAACCTGGGCTGTCTGTTGAATCTGACAATGACAGTTCAGAATCAGGACCATAATCAGGTTTCATATCACTGGCATATGTCATGAAATTGGTGGCAGCAGTACATTGCAATACATAATAAAAACTATAAATTACAATAAGTATATATTTTAAAAAATGAATTAAATAAGTGGTGCAAAAAGAGAGCAACAAAAAGAAAAGTAGTGAGGTATTGTTTATGGGTGCACTGTCCATTTAGAAATCTGGTGGCAGAAGGGAAGAAACTGTTCCTGAAAAGTTGAGTGTGGGACTTCAGGCTCCTGTACCTCCCCCATGTTGGTAGCAATGAGAAGAAGACATGTTCTGAGTGATCAGGGTCCTTAATGATGGATGCCTTTTGAAGGTGTCCTCAGTGCTGGGGAGGCTGGTGTCTATGATGGAGTTAGCTGAGTTTACAATTTTCTGCAGCATTTTCATATCCTGTACACTGTAAGCTCCAAACCAGATGGTGATGCAATGAGTTAGAATTCTCTCCATGGTACATCTGTCAAAATTCATGAGCATCATTCACGACCTACCAACTCTCCTCAAGATCCTAATGGAGTATAGTTGTTGTGGTGCCTTGGTAATTGCATCAATATTTTGGGCCCAGAATAAATCTTCAGAGTTGTTGACACCCAGGAACTTGAAACTGCTCAGCTTTTCCACTGCTAGTCCCTTGATAAGGACTGCTGTGTCCCCTTGACTTCCCTTTCCTGAAATCCACAATTTGTGCAGGCCTTCTGTTATGCGTTTCAAGGTAGGTGGCTGTTGAGTCCAAGTTGTGGCGCGTAAACTGTCCTGGATCTGGTATAGGAGCCAGTGCTACAGCTTTAGATGATGTGAACTGCACAAAGGTACCTGTGTTGCAGAGATTTTAAAGTGGAAAGGCCGTTGTATTGGGGCAGTTCCACTCTCCCAATCTCAGAAGTCTGGGGCAAGAAATGTAAACAGTCATCACATCTGGGGTCTTGGTTGCAGTGGATGACTGTGCCTCGTTCTGCACCTTGTCATGCCCTTTGCTCTCCACAAAGCATTGCAGAAACACCTTCCTATCCATTGGATCTCACTGTTGATCTCAACCGAAAGAGCGTAAAACATAGGACATAAGACAAGCTTCCAGTGGAAGTGGTAGAGGCAGGTTCGGTATTGTCATTTAAAGTACAAGTGTTTGTAAAATTGGGTAGGTATATGGACAGGAAAGGAATGGAGGGCTATGGGCTGAGTGCAGGTCAGTGGGACTAGGTGAGAGTAAGTGTTCAGCACGGACTAGAAGGGCTGAGATGGCCTGTTTCCGTGCAGTAATTGTTATATGGTTATATAGGAGCAGAATTAGGCTATTTGGCCTATCAACTCTGCCATTCAATCTTGGCTGATCCTTTTTCCCTTCTCAGCCCCACTCCCCAGTCTCTCCCCATAACATTTGATGCCATTGCCAATTAAAAACCTTAAATACCTCCACCTTAAATACACCCAACAACCTTGTCTCCAGACCTATTTAGCTAAAGAGCTTTCTCTGCATCTGTTTTAAATGTATACCCCTCTATCCTGAGGCTGTACCCTCTTGTCTTAGACTCCTACACCATGGCAAACATCCTTTCCACATCTACTCTGTCTTGGTCTTTTAAAATTCGAAAGGTTTCAATGAGATCCCCTCCGTATCTTTATAAATTCCATTGAGTACAGACCCAGAGCCATCAAACGTTCCTTGTATGATAACCCTTTCATTCCTGGAATCATCCTTGTGAACCTCCTCTGGACCCTCTCCAATGCCGGCATATCTTTTCTAAATGAGGGCCCAAAACTTTTCACAAGACACAAGGCGAGGCCTCAAAAGTGCCTTTATAAAGCCCAGCATCACATCCTTGCTTTTGTATTCTAGACCTCTTGAAATGAATGCCAACATGGCATTTTTCTTCCTCATCAACTCAACCTGCAAGTTAATCTTCAGGGTGTTCTGCACAAGGATTCCCAGGTTCCTCGGCATCTCAGATTCCCGAATTTTCTCCCCATTTAGAAAATAGTCCGTGCATTTATTTCTACTACCAAAGTGCATGACCACATTACATTTTCCAACATTGTATTTCATTTGCCATTTTCTTGCCCATTCTCCTAATTTGTCTAAGCCCTTCTGCATCCTACCTGATTCCTCACACTACCTGCCCCTCCACCAATCTTCGTATATACAGCATAAAAGGAAGTGGTCCCAACACCAACCCCTCCGGAATATCACTAGTCACTGGCAGCTAACCAGAAATGGCTCCTTTTATTCCCACTTGCTGCCTTCTACCAATCAGCCAGTGCTCTAGCCATGTTAGTAACTTTCCTATAATACCATGGGCTCTTAATCTGGTAAGCAGCTTTATGCATGACTCCTTGTCAAAGACCTTTTGAAAGTCCAAATATACTGCATCCCCTTTATCTATCCTACTTGTGATATCCTCAAAGAATTCCAACAGGTTCGTCGGGCAAGATTTTCCCTGAAGGAAACTATGTTGACTTCATACTATCTTGTCCTGTGTCACTAAGTATTCCATCACCTCATCCTTAACAATTGACTCCAACATTTTCCCAACCACTGAGGTGAGGCTAACTGGTCTATAATTTCCTTTCTGCTGCCTTCCTCCTTTCTTAAAGAGTGGAGTGACATTTGCAATTTTCCAGTCCTCTGGCACCATGCTGGAGTCCAATTATTTTTGAAAGATCATTTCTAATGCCACCACAATCTCTAACACTACATCTTTCAGAACCCTAGGGCGCAGTTCCTCTGTGTGACTTATGTACCTTTAGGTCTTCCAGCTTTTTGAGCACCTTCTCTCTTGTAACAGTAACTGCACCCACTTCTCTTCCTTCACACACTACAACATCAGGCATACTGCTAGTGACTTCCAAAGTGAAGACTAATGCAAAATACTCATTTGTTTCATCAGTCATCTCCTCATCCCCCATTATTATTTCTCCTGCCTCATTTTATAGTGGTCCTATATCCATTCTCATTTCTCTTTTATTTTTAACATACTCGAAAAAACTTTTGCTCTCCACTTTGATATTATTTGCTTGCTTTCATATTTCATCTTTTCCATTCTAATGATTTTTTTTTTGTTGCTCTCTGTTGGTTTTTAAAAACTTTCCAATCCTCTACCTTCCTGCTAATTTTTGTTTTGTGGTATGCCCTTTCTTTCACTTTTACAATAGATTTGACTCCCCTTGTCAGCCATAATTGTACGATTTTACCATTTGAGTATCTCTTCATTTTTGGAATACACATGTCCTGCACCTTCCTCAATTTGCCCAGACACACATGCTCTGCTGACATCCCTGCCAGCAGCTCCTTCCAATTTACTTTGGCCAACTCCTCTCTCATACCACTGCAATTTCCCTTACTCCATTGAAGTACTGCTACATCAAACTTTACTTTCTCCTTATCACATTTCAAGTTGGACTTGATCATACTGTGATCACTGGTTCCTAAGGGTTCTTTTACCTTGAGCTCCCTAACCACCTCTGGTTCAATACATAATACCCAATCCAGTATTGCTGATTCCCTAGAAGGGTCTATGACAAACTGCTCTAGAAAGCCATCTCTTAGGCCTTCAACAAACTCACTCGTTTTGGATACATTATCAACCTGATTTTCCCAATCGACCTGCATCTTAAAATCTCCCATGACTACTATAATACTGCCCTTTTGACTTGCCTTTTCTATTTCCTGGTGTAACCTGTGGTCCACCTCCCAGCCACTGTTGGGAGACCAGTATATAACTGCCATCCACGTCCTTTTATCCTTGCAGTTTCTTAACTCAACCCACAAGGATTCAGCACCTTCCAATCCTGTATCACATCTTTCTACTGATCTGATGCCATTCTTTACCAGTAGAGCCACACCGCCCTCTCTGCCTACGTTCCTATCCCTCCGATATAACGTGTAACTTGGACATTCAGCTCCCAACTACAACCATCCTTCAGCCATGATTCAGTGATGGCCACAACATTATACTTGCTATCCTTTCTGATTCTGCATCCCTAATGATTTGATACTCAGCCTATTTGCTGCAACCAAGTCCCATCACCTACCTGCCCTTCCTGACAATTTGACTGCATGCTATCTTTGCTTTTTTACCATCCGTTCTTCCCTGAGTCCCTTCACTCCAGTTCCCACCCCTCTGCCAAGTTGGGTTTAAACCCTCCCCAACAGCTCTAACAAACCTGTCTGCAAGAATATTGGTCAGGTAAAACCCGTCACTTTTGACCAGGTCATAACTCTCCCAGAAGAGATACCAGTTATCCAAGAACTTGAAGTTCTGCCCCCACACCAGCTTCTCAGCCAGGCACTTATTTGCTAAATCATCCTGTTTCTACCTTTACTGGTGCATGGCACAGGTAGCAATCCAGAAATTAATACCCAGGAGGTCCTGCTCCTCAGCTTTCTACCTAGCTCTCTAAATTCTCTTTTCAGAACCTCAATGCTTTTCCTTCCTATTTCATTGGTACCAATATGTACCAAGATATCCGGATGCTCACCACCCCCTTCCAAAATGTTGTGGATGCGACCTGAGACATCCCTGAACCTGGCACCTGGGAGGGAACATACCATCAGGGTGTCCCATTCACATCCACAGAATCTCCAGTCTCTTCTCCTCACTTTCGAGACCCCTATCACTACCACTCCCTTCTTCTCTCTCTCTTTCCCTTCTGCACCACGGACCCATGCTCAGTGCCTATAACACAGTCATCACAAGCATTCTCCCAGGAGATCATCCCCCACAAAAGTATCCTGAGGGGAATGACCACAGGGGTGCTCCGCTCTGTCTATTTCCATTTCTCCTGATGGTCACCCAGCTCCTCGCCTCCTACAACTTTGGGGTGACTACCTCCTTGTAATTTTGATCAATTATATCCTTGCTCTCCCGTACAAGCCGAAGGTCATCCAGTTGCTGCTCCAGATCCCTAACACGGTCTTCAAGGAGCTGCAGCCGGATGCTCTTCACGCAGATTTAGTTCCCTGGGGGATTCTGGGCTTTCAGTTCTCCAACTTCCGGCACGAAGAGCATACCACAGCCATTTAAATGGTACAGTAAGAGGGGGAAAAACAGAAAAAGGAAACCTTAACAGATGCTTTACAAAGAGAGCCAAAGCCTGTCACTTCTACTCTCGCCACTAGGCCGAGTCTCGACAGTGGCCGCCCCGACAATGCATGCTCGGCTTCTCCCTTCTGGACTTTTATTGAGTTCATAGAGCTCTGTTGATGCTGCTGATAGATCCAAGCACCATGGACAAACGCTGTCGAAGCTCCCTTTTTAAATAACCACTGCCGACCTGTGAGAAATCCCTCTTGGTAGAGTTATATTGACGCTGCTGATAGGCCATGTTTTTCAGACAGACGGACATACTTTATTAATCCTGAGGGAAATTGGGTTTTATTACAGCCATACCAACCAAGAATAGTGTAGAAATATAGCAATATAAAACTATAAATAATTAAATAATAATAAGTTAATTATGCCAAGTGGAAATAAGTCCAGGACCAGCCTATTGGCTCAGGGTGTCTGACACTCCGAGGGAGGAGTTGTAAAGTTTGATGGCCACAGGCAGGAATGACTTCCTATGACGCTCAGTGTTATATCTCGGTGGAATGAGTCTCTGGCTGAATGTACTCCTGTGCCTAACCAGTATATTATGGAGTGGATGGGAGTCATTGTCCAAGATGGCATGCAACTTGGACAGCATCCTCTTTTCAAACACCACTGTCAGAGAGTCCAGTTCCACCCCACAACATCACTGGCCTTATGAATGAGTTTGTTGATTCTGTTGGTGTCTGCTACCCTCAGCCTGCTGGCCCAGCACACAACAACAAACATGATAGCACTGGCTACCACAGACTCGTAGAACATCCTCAGCATCGTCCAGCAGATGTTAAAGGACCTCAGTCTCCTCAGGAAATAGACTCTGCTCTGACCCTTCTTGTAGACAGCCTCAGTGTTCTTCGACCAGTCCAGTTTGTCCTCCACCATGTTCACGTTGACCCCTTGGATGGAATCATTGATTCTGTTGTGTTTCTTTGTATTTACTGCAAATGCCCACAAGAAAATGAACTTCAGGGTTGTATCTGGTGACATATAAGTAACTTTGATAATAAATTTACTTTGAAATTTGAACTTTGAGAACACGTTTTGTTCCTCAACAGGACTGTAAGATAAACCCTAAAAGGAAAAGTTAAAAGAAACACACTTTTGCCAGCTAACTATTTGATCGTTTGCTATATTATCTCTCAGTGGGACATTCGGTTTGATGTAAAAATAGGAACGCAGAGAGAGTTTCAACAAAGATATTTTGATCTGTGACTTAGATACAATAGCTGTCTTGGACTCAACCCACCAGACTGTAGTGTTGCTACTCCTAAATACTACTTGCAATGATAAGTAACAATTTGCATTGCAATTAAAGATTATGCTTTGTTAAAGCAGCTAGAGGGAAAGAGACCAATCAGAAATGTTTTTTCAAAGACCATCCAGACGTCTAAAGGGCTGAATGGCCTCTTGTCTAAGATTCTGTGTTGATCTCTTTTACTGCTTCACTTTAATGATTATGGAGCAGTTTGAAGATGATCCTATCATAGAGTCATGCGGAATGTTATCAGGCCATTCAGCCCATCTAGTCCATGCTAACCAAGATTCCCTTCTAAAGTAGTCCCATTTGTCTCTGTTTGGCGTCCTCTACCTTTTTATGCCATGGACCTCTATCATTAACAGAGGGGTCCATGGACCCCAGGTGAGGAATATTTGCTCTAAACCTTTCCTATCCATATACTTGTCCATCTGTCTTTTAGATATTAATGTACCTGCTTCAGCCACTTCCTCAGGCAGGCCATTCCATATACTGACCATCCTAAGCATAAGATTTCCCCTCATGCACCTATTAAATCTTTCCATTCTCACCTGAAATCCAACACCATTTAAGTTCTTGATTCCTCAACCCTGTGAAAAAGATTGTGTGTTCACCCTAAGACCCCATGATTGTATACCCCTCTATCAGATCAAACCTCATTGTCTAATGCCCAAACAAATAAAGTGCCAGTCTACTCAACCTCTCTCTACATCCCAGTCCCTCGAGTGCCGGCAACATCTTGTAAGTGAGGGGGTGGCACTGTAGTGTAACGATATCACAGTGCCTGTGATCTGAGTTCAATACCCACCGCTGTCTGTAAGGAGTTAATACATTCTCCACATGACTGCGTAGGTTTCCTCCGGGTGCTCTGGTTTCCTCCCACATTCCAAAGATGTAGGGAAATTGGTCACATGGGTGCAATTGGGCAATGCAGGCTCGTTGGGCTGGAAGGGTCTGTCATCCTAGAGTATTTCAAAATATATTTATTATCAAAGTACATATGCAGTGTACAACCCTGAGATTTGTCTTCCCACGGACAGCCACAAAACAAAGAAAACTATGGAGCCCATTCAAAGAAAAACATCAAACACCACCTCCAACTCCAACATTAAAAATCAAATTGTGCAATAAAAATATAAATAATAAATAAATCTTCATTGCACTCATTCAAGCAGTCAGGGATGGACAACACACAAACACTGCTCAATGCATCCCCGTCCCATGAAATAATAGGTTTAAAATTGGAAATGGGTTATTTTTGTCACATGTACTGAGATACAGTGACAAGCTTGTCTTGCATGCTGTTCATACAGATCAGATTATTACACAGTGCATTGAGGGAGAACAAGGTAAAGCAATAACAGAATGCAGAATAAAGCGATTGAGAGGCTGCGGTTAAAAGAAAGCCCACCCCAACCCTCATCAAAGTACTAGTCTTCCAAAGTAAGAGGTCACCAACAAAACTTTTCACCAGTGTAAAACTCTTAGTGTAGAACAGCATGCCAAGACACCACACAGTTTTTTTTTAAGTGTGTTGCACCAGACAGCCATTCTTGTCTGGTGCATGGTGTCAGAATTGGTCTCCTTTCTGATTAACTGGGTCATGATATGAACATTCCTGGCTCGGCCCTTGTATTTTTTACGAGGCAGAGCAGCTAGCTCGACGCTCAACCCAGCACGGATGGAAAGCGCGCTCAGGGGTGGCCTGACTTGGATTCGAACTCAGGAGCCTTCGCTCCGGAGTCCGGCGCTGATGCCATTGCGCCACCAGCCGGTCACACAGTAGTGTTAACATATAGAAATAGGCACCCAAAAATCAAGGTGGATGGATGGATAGATCTATCACCTGAGAACATGAGTTGTAGATTCCTTGAAAGCAAGTCCATAGGTTGTAAAAGCAGTTGAGTGTTGAGGTGAGTGAAGTTATCCATACTGGTTCAACAGCCTAATGGTTGAAGAGTAATAACTGTTCTTGAACTTGGTAGTGTGGGATCTAAGGCTCCTGTACCTCCTTCCTGATGGTAGTAGTGAGAAGAGAGCATGGCCTGGATGGTGGGGGTCTTTGATGATGGGTGCCCCTTTCCTGTGGCAATGCTTCTTGTAGATGATGGCTGGGGATGCATGGGAAAGCTTGAGCTGGGCTGTGATTTTCTCTGCTCTCTCAGTATTTGCTTGATGAGCTGAGGGCAGGTACTAATTATCAGTGGCTGAGGAAGCAGTGAACTAGACTGCACTGTCTGAAGCTCTTTTCAGTATTCCCAAATAGCAGCTCGAGGGAGGAATAAACGCCAATAAACATACCCTTTGTCGAGCACCTCCTCACCCTCCGCCACAAGTGTGACTTCCCAGTGGCCAGACATTTTAATTCCCATTCACATTCCCACTCTAATGCATCAATCCATGGCTTCCTCCTCTGCCAAGCTGAGGTCACACTTAGGGTGGAAGAGCAACACCTTATATTCCAATTGGGAACCCTCCAACCTGATGGTATGAATATCGATATCACCTTCTGGTAACAAGTTCCACCCCCTCCCCCCACTCCCCTCTCTGACCTGTCACTTCTTCTCACCTGCCTATGACTTCTTCCTGGGTTCCTTCCTCTTTCCCTTTCTCCTATTTTTCCCTTTTTTTTTTGTTTATTTTTCTTTTCACGTGGGAAGAGGGCCATAGCGACTTCCATGGTCTTTCTGTATTTTATGTCTGTCTGGAGAAGACAAATCTCAAAGTTGTATTCTGCGTACATACTTTGATAATAAAATGAGCCATTGAACCTTTGTCCTCTCCTATCAGATTCTTTCTTTTCCAGCTCTTGATCTTTCCTACTCACCTGGCTTCACTAATCACCTTCCAATTGGCCTCTTTCCCCTCCCCTCACACTTTTTTATTCTGACCTCTACCCCTCCCTTCTCAGTCCGAAATGTTGACTGTTTACTCTTTTATGTAGATGCTGCCTGACCTGCAGAGTTCCTCCAGTGTTCTGTGTGTGTGTGTTCTTTTCAATAAACATGGGATGCTTTTTTAACCCTTTAATGGTACACCCAACGAGCTCCATGTTGATGTGCACCACCTTTCTTACTCAAAATAGTCATTCATGGGGATTTTTTTTACATTCATTCATGGGATGTGAAATCAGACTGGCCTGCATTTATAAAGACAAGCAATTCTGCAGATGCTGGAAATCCAGAGTAACACACACAAAATGCTGAAGGAACTCAGATGGTCAGGCAACATCTGTAGAGGGGGATAAACAGTCGGCATTCTCGGCCGAGACACTTCATCTGGACTGGAAATGGAGGGGGAAGAGGCCGGAATAAGGAGGTGGTGGGTGGGAAGTGGGCAGGTGCTAGGCCCTTCCTTTCCAGTCCTGTTGAAGGTCTTGGCCCTCTACAGGTTCCTAAGCTTCTGAGTTCCTCCCAGATTGTGTGTGTGTTACTCAGTGTTTTTATTGTCATAGAGTCATAGAGCAATACAAATACAGCACAAATTTCTTCAGCTCAACCAGTCCATGCCTATCATTGTGCCCACCCGACTAGTTCCAATTTCCTGCTTTTGCCCAGTATCCCTGTAAGCCCCTCCACTCCACCTACCTATCCGAGTGCTTCTTAAATAATACTTTTGTACCTGCCTCAACCACTTCCACTGGTAACCTCTTCCATGTACTCAGCACCTTCTGAGGGAAGAAGTTGTCCCTCAGGTCCCTTTCAAATCTTCCCCTCCCCCACCCTTAACCTATGCTCCATATTTTGGACTCCCCCACCTTGGGGGAAAAGACCGTTCTCTCCACCTTATCTATGCTTCTCATCATTTTAAACATTTCAGTTAAGGTTTTCAAAGAAAGATCTGCTTTATTTGTCATGTATTCACTGAAACATCGAACCATACAGTAAAATGTATCACTTACGTCGATGGCCAGCACAATCCAGGGATGTGCTTGGGGCAGCCCGCAAGTGTCACCACGCTTCCGCTGCCAACATGGAAACCGGAGCATTCGGAGGAAACCTACGTGGTCGTGGGAGAATGCAGAAACTCTTTACAGACAGCCTTGTAGTTCAAGAGTTAGATGGCCTGGATGTGGAATATGGGAGAGAGGAGATGAGAGAATGCCCGCGGTAGATGGAGTCTTCGGTTATGCTGGTTGCTTTACCGAGGCAGTAAGAAGACCTTAGAGGGAGGCTATATGAAACATATGAAATGTTCCATTTACATCAAATCAAATAAGTGAGGATTGTGTTGAGGCAGCTTGCAAATATTGCCAAACTTCTAGTTGCAACACAGCACGCCCACAATTCACTAACTCTAGCGCTAACAACTTTGGATTGTGGGAGGAAACTGGAGCATTTGGAGGGTGGCACACCAGCACAGCGGTTAGTGTAAAGCTATAACAGCATTAGTGACCTGTGTTCAATTCCTGCTGCTTTCTGCAAGCAGTTTGTACGTTCTCCCTGAGGCTGCATTGGTTTGCTCCGGGTGCTCTGATTTCCTCCCATATCCCAAAGATGTAAGGACTTTGTAGGTTAACTCATCACGTGGGTATGATTGGGCAGCACAGGCACCCACAGCACCTGTTAATGTGCTGTATCTCCAAATTAAATGGAAGAAAAGGAACACACACACAGTCATATGCAAATTCCTTACAAGCAGTGCCGGGAATTGAACTCTGATTGTGATTTGCTGATGCTGTGAAGCATTGCGCTAACCATACTCTGACATGCCGCCCATCTCTGCCTCTTGTTCTCCTGTGTTCCAAGGAATAACGACCCAGCCTAGTCAGATTGTCCCTGTAATTCAGGCCTATTAGCTGCAACAACATCCTCATAACCCCCCAATGGCCCTCAATCTCTTTGAGAAGTTGATAAAAATCTGCTACATTGAAGAACTAAAATGGGGGCACAAGAGAGATGGCAGACACTGGAATCCGGAGCAATAAATGAGCTGCTGGAGGCAAAGAGATATTTGATGTTTCAGGTCAAGCCGCCTGCTTCAGTCCTGATGGAGACAGCAGATGTTTGAATCTGGAGCAACAAACAATCAGCTTGCTGGAGGGCAAGGGCTAAAAGTGAGAAGTAAGAGAATATTTGAGGAAGATATTTTATTACCCTGAGGGTAGTTGTATCTGGAACACACTGCCTGAGGGAATGACCATAAGACATAGGAGCAGAATTAGATGATAATGTACATTGAGTCTGATCTGCTATTCTTTCATGGCTGATTTATTATCCCTCTCATCACCATTCTCCTGCCTTTTCCCCATAACCTTTGATGTCCTTATTAATCAAGAACCCCTCAACCTAATGACTTGGCCTTCACAGCCGTCTGTGCCAATGACTTACACAGAATCACTACACTCAGGTTAAAAAAGATTTTCCTCATCCCTGTCATAAATGGATGTCCCTCCCTTCTGAGGTTGTGGCCTCTGAACCCCACCATAGGAAACATCTGCTCCACCTTCACTCTATCTCGGCCTTTCAATATTCCTTTGGTTTCAGTGAGATTCCCACCCCCACCGCCCCCCACACACATTCTTCTAAGCTCCAGTGAGAACATGCCCAGAGCCATCAAACATTCCTCATATGTGTGGTGGAAGCACGCATCTTCAAAGAAGCATTCTGAAACAGGGTTTTGATCCAAAACATCAACAGTTCCTTTTCTCTGACAGAAATCGCCTAGTTCCTTGCTCTTGGACCCAGTCCCTGCCACCTCGAATCATCTCCATGTCCACACGATGACCAAACCTTATCTGTTCCCCACTCTCGGACCTGGGCCCCGCTGCATTCAGGACTTACATTCACACGCAAAAATATCAGGTCGTACAGGCAATTGAAAAGCTCATTTCTGAAAGGGTAGGTACAGGCTATTGATTGCAGACATTGTTTTCCAGAAAATGTGTGATTAATAAGGTAATTGTTTGCTGTCAGATAGTCATTGCTATGCTTCACCACCGCTATCTTAATCAGGATAGCCACCTTAAAACTATGCCAACTACTAAAAAAGTAAAGGTTGTGTACATGCCTTCAACACTTGCCTGCTGGTCCCAGGACAGATTCTGCCGCCTCAGTATCCTCAGGTCCTTTGTGTGCTGTACTCGATTTCCTGTATCAGCAACCTCTTGCATTTCCATTGTGCGATATCTTTCTCTTGGAGTCAATTCTGAGCTGCTTCTTCTAACGGGCAGCAGTTTGAGAAACTTGTTGGATTAGACAGTTTAATTTTTTTTGCAGGTTAATATCTTCTTCTGGTATTTTTGTGTAACTACTTATCTACATGGAACTCTTTAGTATGTTCCCTAGTGGTCACAGTATGTACAGTATGAGCGGTTGATCAGAGTGCCTCCATGTGGTTACTGTTCTTCATATTCTGGAAAGCTCTGGACACTTCTCTGGTGTTGCATTATTTGAATCTGACTGGTAAACTCTAATCTGCAGATTTGAATGGAATGTTTCATATCTATGGAGTATAAAAAGAGCCGACCACACAATGGCTCCATCTTCTTTCTGTTTCCTTCTCCCTTTCTCTTAGTAGACCTTTATCACTGCCTGGTTTCAAATTCTCTTTGTTCTATTTATGATTAATAAAACTATCGTAAATTCTGTGCCTCTTTCTTGACTTCCAAATGAACCTTGATTAAAAACATCAGAATCTAACAAGCTCAACTGGCAAATCATTTCCTGATCTAAGACTTCTAAAATTAACAGGAGGTGCAAGTATAAAAGTTAGATAATTATAAATAAAGTAGAACTTTTTTCTCCTAGCAGGGACAGAGATTAGTGAAGATTGTGAATAACTTACCTGGGCAATTAAATGTTACTGAAGAGCATTACTGTCAAAAGCAATAATTAGTTAATAAGTTATTGATATTTGCACCCTTGTTTGATGTCTGGGAAGTGAAAATTATTCCCCTTCCCTGTGAATAGAACATAGAACACGATAGATTCTGCAGATGCTGGAAATCCAAAGCAACACACAAAAAATGCTGGAGGAACTCAGCAGGTCAGACAGCATCTATGGAAATGAATAAACAGTCAAAGTTTCAGAACGAGACCCTTCTGGATTGGAAAGGAAGGGGGAAGATGCCAGAACAAAATAGTGGAGGAATGAGGGGGAAGAGGATAGTTAGAAGGTGTTAGGTGAAGCCAGCTGGGTTGAAAAAGTAAAGGGCTGAAGAGAAAGGAATCTGATAGGGAGAGTGGACTATAGGAAAAAGAGAAGGAGGAGGGAAACAAGCAGAGGTGATAGGCAGGTGAGAAGAGGTAAGGGACCAGAGTGGGGAAGAGAAGAGGGGAGAGGGAGCAAAAAGATTTTGTTACTGGAAGATGAAATTAATATTCATACCATCAGGTTGGAGGATACCCCAACAGAATGTAAGGTGTTAGTCCTCCACCCTAAGGGTGGCCTCATCATGGCACAAGAGATGGTCATAGGTCGACATGTCAGAATGGGAACGGGAATTGGAATGAAAATGTTTTGCCACCAGGAAGTTTTGCTTTTTGCGGATGGAGCGGAGGTGCCCGATGAAGCAGTCTCCCAATTTATAACGGGTCTCCATAACGTAGAGGAGGCCGCACTGGGTGCACCATTTACAGTAGACAATCCCAGCAGATTTGCAGGTGAAGTGTTACCTCACCTGGAAGGACTTTTTGGTCCCCTGAATGGAGGTGAAGGAGGAGGTACATGGGCAGGTGTAGCACTTTGACTGCTTGCTGGCATAAGTGCTGTGAGGGAGATTAGTGGGAAGTGAAGAACATGGAACATAGAACAATACAGCACAGTACAGGCCCTTCAGCCCAAGATGTTATGCTGACACTTTAAACTACTCCAAGAACCATCTAACACTTCCTTGTCACATATCTCTCCATTTTAATTGCATCCATATTGTTAAGAGTCTCTTAAATTTTCCTAATACATCTGCCTCTACCACCACCCCTGGCAGGGCATTCCATGCAGTTGCCACTCTCTGAGTGAAAAAAATCTACCTCTGACACCTCCACCCTATACTTTCCTTCAATCACCTTCAAAGGTGACCTGATAGACGTGTGCAAGATGGTGACGGGCGTGGATCAAGTGGACAGCCAGAGACCTTTTTCCAGGGGCAGAAATGGCTAACATGAGGGGAAGCAATTTTAAGATGATTGGAAGAAAGTAGAGGTTTAGCTGAGAGTGGTGGGTGTGTGGAACGTGCTGGCAACAGTGGTGGTAGAGGCAGGTACATTAGGGACAATAAAGAGACTGTTAGATAGGTGCATGGGTGAAAGAAAAATGGAGGGCTATGTAGGAGGTAAGGGTTAGACTTGTCTTAGAGCAGGTTAAAGGGTCGACACAACATTGTGGGATGAAGGGCCTGTACTGTGCAGTACTTTTCTATTGCAATAAATCAGTTACCAATGCAAAAAAAACTTGGTGTTCTTGGGAACGGAGTAGAACTTTCTCCTCCATGAAACTGAGATCTGTCAGTTCATAGAGCATAAGACCATATGATGCAGGAGCAGAATGAGGCCATTTGGCCCATCAAGACTGTTCCGCAATTTTCCATCACGGATGATTTCTTATCCCTCTCCATCTTAGCCTCCTGCCTTCTGCCCATAACCTTTCACACCCTTACTAATCAACGATCTGACTTAGAACACTACAGCAAGTTGGAAGTCTGCAGATCTCGGGGGAACAGCAGCTACAGTGAACGGGGGCTAGGAGCCCACCCGCTCGCAATGTGCTCGTCAATCAAAGCGATTGAGAAAAACGCAGCCCTTGGATCTCATTCACAAATGCACGATGGAAACCGAAGAAATAACAACCCCGTGCTGTAAGAGATGTAATCTCGTGTAAAAAAAAAACACTCCACTGGGCACAATTTGTGTAAGACAAAGCATTTTATTTTTCCACTGAATTGGCTGTCTGGGATTCGAGCCATGTTTGTTCTACAGAGACTCATTATCTTCCCGTGACGCAAAACATATTTGAGCCCTGGACAAATGCATTAGGTAAAGATACAAAACAGTAACACTTAAAATGGCTGTGTAATTTCAGTGAGCTTTATCCTTGAAACTCACTGTAATTTCAAGTCCATTTAATTGCCATTTAACTACATACATGACTGCTGTCAAACAGGACATTTCTCTGAACCAGGGTGTAAAGCACATTTGTACATGTAACACACAACAATTTAGGAAACTAAGAATTAAATCTGCAAGTTCATTACACATAAACAAACAAAGTAAAGTGCATAAGTTCAATATTGCTGGGTACAGTACAAATTATCCAGTGACACTTCAAAAGCAATACGGCAGGGAGTTCAGAACCCTCATAGCCTGAGGGGAAAACTGTTTACTATCCTGACTGTTCTTGTTTTTATGCATCCGAGTCTCCTCTCAAAGAGGAAGCTGGATAGATGGGTGGGATCCTTGGTAATGCTAAGGGCCCTGTGTGTGTAGCGATCCCCGACGGATGGTAGGGAGACCCTTTTCATCTCCTCACCCATTCTCCCAGTCCTTTGCAGGGACTTCTGGTCCGATGCTCGGCGGCTGCCATACCAGATAGAGATGTAACTTGCCAGGATGCCCCCAGTAGTGCTCCTGTAAAATGCAGTTAAGCTGGGTGGAGGGAGGGGGGAGCCTTGCTTGCCTCAATCTCCTCAGGAAGTGGAGGCACTGCTATACCTTCTTATTCAGGGCAGTGATTGTGAGGGACCAGGTGAGGTCATCCATGATGTGATCTCCTAGGAACAAGATGGTGAAGAACCCAGGGACTCATTTTAAGGCACAGTCTTGATTATAGAAAGGTGACCGACAGATACTTGTCCCATTTGCTCATAATTGGCCCACATCCATCTTAAACTCTCCTATTCTTCCAGAGTTCAGAGAAGAATGTGGGGGAGGGTCCAAAGGAGGTGCATGAGCAAGATTCTGGGAATGAAAGTGTTAATGTATGAGGAGCATTTAATGGCTTTGGACCCGTACTTACTGGGGTCTAGCAGAGTTGGAGGGGATCTCATTGAAACCTATCGAATATTGAAAGGCCCAGACAGTGTGGATGTAGGGAGGATTTTTCATATAGTGGAGGAGTCACAGTCCTGAATAGAAAGACATCTCTTTAGAACAGAGACGAGGAGGAATTTCTTCAGCCAGAGGGTGGTGAATCTGTAGGAGTCTGTATGTTCCCCCGTGATTGCGTGTGTTTCCTCAAGGTGCTCTGATTTACTCCCACAGTCCAAAGGCGTACGGGTTAGTAGGTTCATTGGTCACATGGCTGTGATTGGTAGCATGAATTTGTTGGGCCAGAAGGGTTTGTTACTGTGCTGTATCTCTAAATAAATCAGGGACATTACTGCATGACGTTCGTGGCCATTAGACACAGGAGCAGAATCAAGCAATTTGACCCATTGAGTCTGCCCCATTATTCTATCACTGCTGATTTATTATCCATCTCAATCCCATTCTTCTGCCTTTTCCCCATAACCTTTGACACCCTGATTAATCAAGAACTTATCAACATCCACTTCAAAATATGCTTATTCACTTGGCCTCCACAGCCATCTGTGGACCCCCGGCGAAAAAAATTCCTCCTCGTCACCATCCTAAATGGAAGCCCCTCTATTCTGAAGCTATTCATTCTGATCTTAGACTCCACCACTATTGAAATATCCCCTCTGCGTTCACTCCAACTAGGTCTTTCAATACTCAAGAGGTTAAAATGAGACCCCCTCATCCTTCTAACCTTCTGTGAGTAAAGGCTGAGAGCCAGCAAATGCTCCTCATGCACTAACCCTTTCACTCCTGGGATCATTGTTGTGAACCTCCTCTGGACCCTCTCCACTGAGGTTCAGGCAGACATAAGTGGGAGGCTCCAGTGATCCTGAAAGAGAGGAGGAGGTGTGCAAAAGGGTGCAGGCAATGAATCATTTTGTGTGAATGGTGAACACTGGGTGGGGAAGGATTATTTGTAAACAATTTAATATTATACCATAAGACCTTATGATATAGGAGCAGAATTAGGCCACTTGGCCCACTGAGTCTGCCCTGCCATTTCATCATGGCTGATCCAATTTTCTTCTCAGCCCCAATCTCCTGCCTTCTCCCCATCTCCCTTCATGCCCTGATCAATCAAGAATCTGCCTTAAATGTACATAATGACTTGGCCTCCACAGCTGCCTGAGGCAACGAATTCCACAGATTCACCACTTTCTGGCTAAAGAAATTCCTCGTCATCTCCATTCTAAGGACGCCCCTCTATTCTGAGGCTGTGTCTTTTGGTCTTAGACTCTCCCACCACAGGAAACATCCTCTCCATACCCATTCTACCGAGGCCTTTCACCATTCGATAGGTTTCAATGAGGCCACCCCTCATTCTTCTAAATTCCAGTGAATGCTGGCCCAGAGCCATCAAACGCTCTTCACACGACAAGCCATTCAATCCTGGAATCATTTTCATGAACCTCCTTTGAGCCCTCTCCAGTTTTAGCACAATAAATATAAATACATAAGATAGCTAGATTGTATGTTCATAAAGTGATGCTAGTCACAAGAGTGTCTGTACAGGAAAAGATAAAACAGTGGTGGTTGGGGATGTGGTGGGGTGACTTAGTGTCTGTAGGTCTTGATCAGCCTTGGGGAAAGTAGCTGACTTTTGGAGTGGATGTTATGTAGCCTCTTCCCTGATGAGAGTGGGATAATCAGACCACGACAGGGTAGGTGTCTTTCTCACATCTTACAAGGATTGGAAGATGGCCCATCTACAGACCACAGAACCTACTGCCTCCATTGCTGGCTGGCCTGGACATCTATAGACCCTAATATCTGCTGCTGACCTCAATGGCTGTAACGATCTAGAGCAGATTCAAAATCTGGATTCCACAACCTTCAAAGCAGGTTCCAATGACCTCAAACACAGATTGCACAACACAGCCTAGACCTCCAGGCTGAGTCTTCAAACACTGCTGCTGGAACCCCCGTCTCCCCTTCTCCCACCACCAGCTCTTAGGCTTTCGGAGACACCATCTTCCTCTCACCCTACCATTCCTGATCTCCCTTCTCCTCAGACACAACCGACCCTCATCCCTCCTCCAATCCCAGCTCTCACCCATTTCTGGGTTTTCACTGTTCCCTCTGACATTCCCCTCTTTGGGGCAGAACATTCTGTCCTCAGTAAGGGCCTCACACTCCCCCCGCCCCATGCCCACACCTCGGTGTGTTCCGCACCTGCCGCAATGCTGAACCCTTCTTCCGCCACCTCCGTCTCTGAGCCTATTTCTTTGGGAAAGACTCCCCCACCCCACACCGATGACCCCTTTCCCCATCTTCAACCCTCCTCTTCTTCCTTGATACCCTGCCCTAGCCTTCTGCCTGCTTTGGACCTTTTCATTGCCAACTGCCGACGGGACATCAACCATCCAGACTTCAACACTCCCCTCTTCAATTTTAACCTCACTCTTTGAACGGTATGCTCTCCACTCCCTCCACACCAATCCTAACCTTACCATCAAACCCACAGATAAGGGGGTGCTGTTGTAGTCTGGTGTACTGACCTCTACCTTGCTGAGGTCCAACGCCAACTCTCAGACATCTCCGCTTACTTACCCATCGAACAGAATCCCACTAAGGAACACCAGGCCGTTATCTCCCACACCATCACCAACCTTATTGACTCTGAGGATCTCCCATACACCAATCCCAGCCTCATAGTTTCCACACCTTGCACCTCCTGTTTCTACTGCCTAATCAAGATCCACAGACCCACTAGTCCACATAGACCCATTGTTTCAGCTTGTTCCCACTCCACTGAACTCTTATTGGCATGCATCAACTCTGCTTTATCTCCCCAGTTCAGTCCCTTCCCACCTACAACTGTGACACCTCACACGTTCTTGATCTTTTTGATGATTTCAGGTTCCCTGTATCTCATCATGTTATTTTTACTATGTATATCCAGTCCCTATACACTTCCATCCCCCACCAGGAAGGCCTTAAAGCTCCCCGTTTCTTTCTGGACATCAGACTCAATCGGTTCCCCACCACCACCTCTCCTCCACCTAATGGAACTTGTCCTCACTCTAAATAGTTTCTCCTTTGGCTCCTCCCACTTCCTTCAAACAAAAGACCTAGCCATGAGCACTCGCATGGGTCCCAGCTAATCCTGCCTATTTGTCAGCTACGTGGAACAGTCTACGTTCTAAGCCTACACTGGTGACCGTCTCCCACTTTTCCTACGTTACATCAATGACTGCACTGGTGCTGCTTCCTGCACCTGTGCTGAACTCATCAACTTCACCTGCTTTGCCCCCAACTTCCACCCTACCCTTAAATTCACTTCCCCTTTCTCAATCTCACTGTCTCTGTCTCAGGAGACAGCTTATCCACTGATGTCTATCACAAACCTAAGGACTCTCACAGCTACCTAGACTACAGTTCGTTCCACCCTACTAATGTAAAAACACCGTCCCTTTTTCTCAATCTCTCCATCTCCCCCACATCCGCTCACAGGGCGAGGCTTTTCATTCTAGAATGAAGGAAATGTCCTACTTTTTCAAAGAAAGGGGCTTCCCTTCCTCTACCATCAATGCTGCCCTCAACTGCATCTCTTCCATTTCACACACGTCTGCTCTTACCCCATCCTCCCATCACCCTACCAGGGGTAAGGTTCCTCTTCTCCTCACCTACCACCCCACCCGCCTCTGTGTCCAACACATAATTCTCCTAAACTTCCGCCACCTCCAACAGGATCCCACCACCAAGCACATCTTTCCCTCCCCCCAACTTTCTGCTTTCCGCAGGGAAGGTTCCCTATGCGACTCCCTTGTCCATTCATCCCTCCCCACTGATCCCCCTCCTGGCACTTAGCCTTGCAAGTGGAACAAGTGCTACATCTGCCCCTACACCTTCTCCCTTAATACCATTCAGGGCCCCAAACAGTCCTTCCAGGTGAGGCGACTCTTCACCCATGAGTCTGTTGGGGTCATTTACTGTGTCTGGTGTTCCCGGTGTGGCCTTCAGTATATTGGAGTGACCCGACATAGTTGAGAGACTGCTGTGCCAAGCACCTATGCTCCATCCAGCAGAAAAGGCTGGATATCCCAGTGGCCACCCATTTTAATTTGATTCCGATATGTCCGTCCATGGCCTCCTCCACTGTTGTGATGAGGCCACATTTAAGTTGGAGGAACAACACCTTATATTCTGTCTGGGTAGCCTCCAACCTGATAGCATGAACATTGATTTCTCAAACTTTGGTAATGCCTCCCCCACTCTCCTCTCCTTCACCATTTGCCATCCCCTTCTCCTTCTCTTGCCTATCTCCTTGCCTCCCTCTGGTGCTCCTCCCCCATTTCCCTTCTTCCATGGTCTTCTGTCTGGTTCACTAATCATCTACCCAGCCCTTTACCTCATCTCTCCCCTCCAGGTTTCACCTATCATCTGGTGCTTCTCTCTGTCCTCCTCCCACCTTTTAAATCTACTCCTTAGCTTTAGATGGGAGCAGTCAGCAGAGGGGCGTGTCCAGACAGGTATATATAGTTTACAACACCTACCGAAGGGTCTCGGCCCAAAAGGCCGAATGTACTCTTTTCCATAAATGCTGCCTGGCCTGTTGTGTTCCTCCAACATTTTGTGTGTGTTGCTGGGATCATTCACAATGTTTTCTGGCATCTTTCTGTATGCATATCCTGGATGGAGGTAAGTGAGTGTCGGTGATACATTGGGTAGTTTAGATGACCCTTTGCAGAGGGTTGTAGAGCCATGGTTGTTAAACAACAGGACATCACAAATTGTTTGGGCTGGGCTTTACTCTATGAATTTCCAAGATCTCATTCCCTTAAAACACTCAAATCCAGGCTCATTCCTGAGGTTTGACTCAAACATTGGCAGGTTTGCTGACATCTCATTACCAGATGCTGCATTTAGCAAAGCATAGGTAAGGGAATTGTCAAGAAGAATCAGTAACCCTTTGAATGTACAAGTAATTGTTAATCACGCTAAAATTTCTGTCAACGGCATTGTGCAGGAATGTTGAGGTATTTTGTTTAATGCCAGGTGAAGAAGATATTTTGCTCAAGACAATTACAGAGACGAGGAGGAATTCCTTTAGCCAGGGGGTGGTGAATCTGTGGAATTCATCGCCACAGACGGCTGTGGAGGCCAAGTCATTGGGTATATTTAAAGCAGAGGTTGATAGGTTCTTGATTAGTCAGGAATCAACTTAGATATAAATCAGCTATGATGGAATGGTAGAGCAGACTCGATGGGCCGAATGGCCTAATTTACTCCAGTATCTTAGAGCTCCAATTTGAATAATATGTCAATTGCTTCTGATTGTTAGTCACTTAAAAACATTGTTTTAATTAAATTCACTTTAAGTGGGACCCAGACGATAATATTGACCTTCCAATGACATTCTGTATGGCTTTCTTCACCACTGTTACTAGTTCATTCAAACCTAAAGTGGGAGTCAGGTGGAGGTGGCAATAGAAACAGAACACAGTCATGGTTAGCTTGTGTGAAAGGGGCTGCACTGAAGAATTCATAGCCACAGACGGTTGTAAAGTCCCAGTCATCAGGTACATTTGAAGCGGAGGTTGACGGGTTCCTCAATAGTCAGGGTTTCAAAGGTTGTGGGGAGAAGCTAGGAGAATGGAGTTGAGAAGGATAATAAATCAGCCTTGATAGAATTATAAAGCAGATTTGATGGACTGAATGGCCCAATTCTGCTCATATATCATCTCTTTTGGACTATAAGTACATGATTCATAGATTTGTATGGGGCGCCACAGTAGCATGGTGGTTAGCACAACGATATTGCAGCTCGGGGTGTCAGAGTTTGGAGTCCAATTCCAATGGGGCAGACTGAATGAACCAAATGATCTAATTTGCTCCTATATCTTATGGTCACCTATAAGGAGTTTGTATGTTTTCTCTGTGGAATGCATGTATTTTTCCCCCTCAATCTTCAGGTTTCCTCCCACTCTCCAAAGACGTACCAGTTAGTAGGTTAATTGTTTATAGAGTGATTAGATTAAGGTTAAGTCGGGGAATATATATATGAATGCAGAGAACATAATGTTATAGCACAGTACAGGCCCTTCAGCCCACAATGTTTTGCCAGCCTTTTAACCTACTCTAAAATCAATCTAACCTTTCCCTCCTACATAGCCCTCCATTTTCCTAACTACCATGTGTCTATCTGCTAGTCTTTTACAAGTCTCTAGCAGGAAGCTCAGCCTAAAACTCTATAAAACATTATTTAGATGTCAGATTAATTACAGTGTGCAGTTCTTTCTATTCAGAGATACGCCACGATAACAGGCCCTTCTGACCTTGTGAGTCCTCCATGCCCAATTACATCCATGTGACCAATTAACTTCCAAGCCCGCATGCCTCTGGAGCATTAGAGGAAACCATAGCATTGAGAGGGGCAACAGGAACTGAACCCAGGTGGCTGTTGCTGTAGCAGTAAAAGATTATTTTCAGGGATTGAGTTCAAGAGCCATGAGGTAATGTTGCTGCTGTATAAAACCCTGGTTAGAATGCTTTTTGAGTATTGTGTTCAGCTCTAGGCACCTCATTATAGGAAGGATGTGGAAGCTTTAGGGAGGGTGCAGAGGAGATTTACCAGAATGCTGCCTAGATTAGAGAGTATGTTTCGAGGGAATGGTTAAATGACCTAGAACCTTTCACTTTGGAGCAAACGGGGATGAGAGTTGACTTGATAGAGATGTCCTAGATCAGGGGTCGGCAACCCACGGCTCCGGAGCCGCATGCAACTCTTTCATCTCTGTGCTGTGGCTCCCTATGGCTTTGGAAAATAAATGATGAGTATTTAATTAAAATGTATTTTATGTTAGTTTGTTAGTTTTTGAAATGTAATTCTAAATTTGAAGATTATGGTCATCTTGTGCAATCTAAATAAAACGTGTTTTTTGTCGCTATTAATATACGTCACCACGGCCAATGCCTGACACCCGCCAGTGCGCGATTTCTTTAATTTTTCGATCCAAGGTAGGCTAACTATGGAGAATTCTAAAAAAAGAAAAGTGACTGAGAAGAACAGAACGTTTAATGATACGTGGGCAGATTCATTTGCTTTCACTGCTGACGAGACTGGTTTACCGGTATGCTTAATATGCAATGAGAAACTAGCAAACAACAAAAAGTCAAAAGTCGGAAGACATTTCCAGAATAAACACACAGCCTTTGCTCAAAAATATCCGGATGGAGATGAGAGAAAAAAAGTTGTTTCGGAACTGAAGCGGAAGGTTGATCTGAGCAAAAATCATTTCAAGAAGTGGATGATGTCTGGAAAATCAACGGCATATGCTAGTTTTGTTGTCGCTCAGGAAGTAGTCAGGCACGGGAAGCAGTTTACAGATGATGAATATATAAAAGAATCTTTCATTAAGATTTCAGAACATCTATTCACGGACTTTAAAAACAAGTGTGAAATTGTGCAGAAAATCAGGGATATGCCCCTCTCTGCAAAGACTGTCAAAGACAGAACCATAAAAATGGCAGAAGACATCAGAAGACAATAAATTAAAGACATCAATTCAGCTGTGGCCTACTCAATTGCCTGTAACGAGTCTAAAGACAAAGGTGATATTGAACAAATAGCGTGGTTCTGCCGGTATGTAAACTCTGCCAGGCCATAGGAAGAAATGATTGAGTTGATACCTCTAAAAGTCCAAACACGGGGGGAGGACATCTGTGAGGCTGTCTTGAATTGTTTAAGAGCCAAAGTAATAAAGACCACCCACCTGGTGTCAGTAGCTACTGATGGGGCACCAAGTATGACAGGAGCGCACAAGGGATTTGTGGCTTTACTGCAGAAGTCGCTGGACAGAAAGCTGCTGACTTTTCACTGCATTGTGCGCTCAAACATTTCCTCCGGAATGCACAGAAGTAATGGATGTTGTCATTCAGATTGTCAATAAAATAATGGCAAAAAGTTTAAATCACCGTCAATTCCGTTTGTTACAGGACGAGCTGGAAAGCGCATATTCTGATCTCCTGCTGCACAACAAAGTCCGGTGGCTGTCAAGAGGGGAGGTGCTGAAACGCTTTGTTGCGTGTCTGGAAGAAGTGAAAACTTTCCTGGGCAGCAAAGGTCTCACCTTTCCTGAGCTGGAACAGCCAGAGTGCCTGTAAAAGCTACACTTCATGGTAGACATGACAGCGCACCTGAACACGCTGAACACAGCTCTTCAGGGGAAAGGACGCACAGCCCTGCACATGTTGTAGGATGTTTTGGCATTCCAGCGCAAGTTGACAGTGCTTGCCAGAGATTTACAGAAAGGCACATTGTCTCACTTCCCCAATTTGAGAGAGTTCAAACAAGCTCACGACATGATAAATTCAGAGTATTTACATTCTGCAATCATCGCATTGCAAACATCGTTTGGGAAATGCTTCTGTGAGTTCAGAGAGGTAAAAAACACACTATCCTTCCTGGTCACTCCCTTAAGCATCGATCCATCCCTACTGAATACGACTGCATTGGCAGGTGTGAGTCAACCTGATCTTGAGATGGAACTGGCCGACATAGCCATCAAAGACATATGGGTGTCCAAGTTTAGATGCTTGACAGCAGACCTTGAAGATGTTGCCTGTCAGAAGGCCGTTCTTGCTCAGAGTCACAAATGATGTGATATTGAAAACCTCCCCGAACCGGACAAACTTGTGTTCGAAATATGGAATGCTATCCCCGACATTTATGTAAACATTAAAAAGTATGCGCTTGGAGTCCTGGCAATCTTTGGATCCACATATGTATGTGAGCAGGTGTTCTCCAACATGAACTTTATTAAAAACAAACATCACGCACGCCTCACAGATGACAGCTTGCGATCCTGTGTAAAGATGAAGGTGACGTCATACAGCCCTGATGTGCAGACGCTGTGCGCTGAGGTCCAGGAGCAGAAATCCCATTAACCAAGTATGATAAATATTTTAATTGCCTATTATTTTACGTATATTCATATTTTTTCATTGTTCAGCGAAATAGTCCTTTTATTTTTCAGGTTGACATCTGGCTGACGTTATTTTTGGTTTGCTGCTGGCGGACAATTTAAGTTCGGCGTTTTTCATAAATACAAGAAGGACTCAAATAGACATTGATTATTTTACTTAAAAGTAACCTTCAACCCAACATCTTTTTTTCGGAGTTCAAAATGTTTTTGTTGCATGCAGAAATGTAATTTTGTTTTCTCTGCAGGAGTTCATCGATTTCATAAATGCAACACATTATAGTTTGTTTATACATAGCATGAAGGCAAAAAAACGTTGTATGCAGTGTTATTTCATTTTAAATGTCAGACGGGTTTTGTGGCTCCCAGTGTTTTCTTTTCTGTGGGAGACAGGTCCAAATGGCTCTTTCAGTGGTAAAGGTTGCCGACCCCTGTCCTAGATGATGAGAGACACAGACTGAGTGGAGAGCTGGAGACTTTTAACCAGGGCAGAAATGGCAGCTACAAGGGGGCATAATTTTAAGATGACTGGAGGTAAGTATAGAGGGGATGTCAGAGGTAGGTTTTTTCACTCAGAGAGTGGTGCCTTGCCAGGGGTGCTGGTTGAGACAGATACATTAGGGATATTAAACAGGCACATGGATGAAGGAGAAGTGGAATGTATGTATGAGGCAATGGTTAGATTTTGGAGTAGATTAAAAGGTCTGCACAACATTGTGGGCTGAGAGCCTGCACTGTGCTGTATTATTCTGTGTTCAATGTTTATCATGCAGTACAACATGGAAACAGGCCTTTTGCTCCATCTATTCCATGCCATCTGATCTTTCACCATTAATTCCAGAGATTGGGGGGTGGGGTGGGGTGGGGTTAGCCTGTGAGGAGAGATTAGGTCACCTTGGGACAATCTTTGGTGGAATTCAGAAGATGAGAGTGATTTTATAGAAACATGTGGTATAAAGTGTTGAGAGGGATGGGTAAGATTGAGGCAGGAAAGTTGTTTGCACTGGTGAGTGAGACCAGAACTACAACAAATAGCCTCAAGATTCAGGAGAGTAGACTTAGGACGGTCAAGAGGAAATGCTTTTCCCAGAGATTAGTGAATCTTTGGAATTCTTTGTCCAGAAAAGCTGTAGAGGTTACCTTGTTAAATATATTTGAGACACTGTTAGATAAGTTTTTGCATAACAGGGGAGCTAAAGGTTATGAGGTAAAGGAGGTATGTGGAACTGAGTCCACAATCACATCAGCCATAACTTTATTGAATGACAGAATAGGCTTGATGGGCCAGATGGCCAACTCCTGCTCCTTGTTCTTATGGTCTTATGTGATTGATTTTTAAACTGAAGTTGTTGTTTAGCCAGTGAAAGAGGACAAGAGCAGCACTGCTGTGAATTAGGCCATGGATTTCCAAATGGCAACCAACAGAACATAAAACATAGAATAGTACATCACATTACAGGCCTTTAAACCTACAATGTTCTGTCAACCCATATAAACATACTCCAAGATCAATCTAACCCTTTGCTCCTGCATGACCCTCCATGTTTCTTGCCTATCTAAGAGTCTCTTAAATGTCCCCATTGTTATCAAGGAGGAAAGATCTATGACTCCATGACTCTATTCTATCTGCCTGAAAGGTCAATCTGGCCTCCCTCACCTTCCCATCATCCCTGGCAGTGTGTTCCAGGCACCTACCACACTGTGTGTATAAAAGAAAATCTACCTCTGATGTTCCTCCTGTACTTTTGTCCACTTATATTACATTTTCCTCTTATCTCTGGCTGTCCATTCTGTCTACGTCTGTCATACTGTACATCTCTATCAAGTCTCTTCTTATTCAACTTCCACCCTGCCCTCAAATTTTCATCCACTATGCCCCCAGCTTTCACTCTGCCCTCAAATTTCCAACTTCCACCCTGCCCTCTATTTCCAGAGAAAACTTATCCAATGGCGTCTATTACAAACACATGGATTCTCACGGATACCTGGACTACATCTCATAAAAGCACCTCCCCTTTTCTCGATTCCTCCATCTCCATCGCATCTGCTCTCAGGATGAGGATCTTCTCAGGAACGAAGGAGATGTCTTCCTTCTTCAAAGAAAGGGGCTTCCCTTCCTCCATCATCAATGCTGTCCTCAACTGCATCTCTTTCCTTTCACACACGTCTGCTCTTACCCCATCCTCCCACCACCCCACCAGGGATAAGGTTCCTCTTGTGTTCACCTACCACCTCACCCGCCTCCGTATCCAGCACATAATTCTCCAAAACTTCCACCACCTCCACCAGGATCCCTCCACCAGGCACATCTTTCCCTTCTCCCCGCTTCTGCTTTCCGGAGGGATCACTCCCTATGTGACTCCCTTGTCCATTCATCCCTCCTCACTGATCTCTCTCCTGGCACTTAACCTTGCAAGCGGAGCAAGTGCTACACCTGCTCCTAAACCTCCTCCCTCACTACCATCCAGGGCTTTGAACAGTCCTTCCAGGTGAGGCAGCACTTCATCTGTGAGTCTGTTGGCGTCGTTTACTGTGCTCCCGGGGTGGCCTCATGTACATGGGTGAGACCCGATGTAGTTTGGGAGACCACTTTGTCGAGCATCTATGCTCCGTCCGCCAGAACAAGCGGGATCTCGCAGTGGCCATCCATTTTAATTCCACTTCCCATTCCCTTTCCGATCCTTCACTGTCGTGATGAGGCCACACTTAGGTTGGAGGAACAACACCTTATATTCCGTTTGGGTAGCCTCCAACTTGATGGCATGAACATCGATTTCTCAAACTTCTGGTAATGACCCCCGTCCCCCACCCTCCATTTCCCATCCCTTTTTCCTTCTTTCACCTCATGTCACCAACCAACTTCCCAGCTCTTTACTTCATCCCTCCCCCTCGAGGTTTCACCTATCATCTGGTGGTTCTTTCTCCCCTCTCCCTACCTTTTAAATTTACTCCTCAGCTTTATTTCTCCAGTCCTGCTGAAGGGTTTTGCCCCAAAATGTCGACTGTACTTTTTTTCCATAGATGTTGCCTGGCCTGTTGAGTTCCTCCTGTATTCTTTGTGTGTTGCTCCTCTTTACCTCCTTCATTCCAAAGAGAAAAGTTCTAGCTCACTCAATCTTCTGATACTCCTGGAATGCCTTAGTGGGTGCCTCTGACTGCAAGAATCAGTATCAGGTTTACTATCACTGGCTTATTTCATAAAACTTGTTCTTTTACAGCAGCAGTACATTGCAATACATAATAACCTATAAATTTCAAAGTAATATATATTAAAAATAAATAAAATAAGTAGTGTAAAAAGAGAGAAAAGTAGTGATGTAGTGTTCATGGATTCAATGTCCTTTCAGAAATCGGATGGTGGTGAGGAGGAAGCTGTTTCTGAAACATTGAGTGTGAGTCTTCAGGCTCCTGTACCTCCTCCTTAATGGTAGCAATGAGAGAATGACTTGTCTTGGGTTATAGCATCCTTAATAATGGATGCCACTTTTTGAAGGTGTCTTTGATGCTGGGGAGGCTAGTGCCCATGAGTTTACAACTTGCTGCAGCTTTTTCCAGTCGTGAGCAGTTGCCCTCTATTTCCAATACTGTGCAGTGGCCCCTACGTACCAGATTCTGATGCAACCCATCGTCAATGAGGAGACAATGTGACCCCATCACAAGCTCTGAACTCCCTACCTGAAGGGGCCAGACTAGGTGCCCAGCTGAGATCAGCAAAAAGACCAGGTACCGAAACCCGACTCTGCCTTGAATAGTACCACTTCATAGTCGGGTTTGGCATTGTCCTGCTGAGTTGTCAGGGCAAGGCATCAGAAAAGTGCAGCTAAATGCTTTTCAGCCGAGGCAGTGGAAATTAAGGATCCTGGAATGTCCTTTGGCTAATATTGTGGCATTTTAATCCTTCAAAATAACAAGTTAAACTTGGAAGGAACAATAGTTTCCACCAGTTTGGTTTGTGGCAAATCTCCTCCTTCCCGTTTAATTACAAAAGAGAATTCTCAGTGTAATCTTAATGGAGTACACGTGCATGCGATGGGTGGTGCATAACTCAAAACAGGTCCCTTGGGGAATAACATTCCCCCCTCCCCTCTCTGTTCCACCTCCTTTCAATCCCCTCTCTGGCTTCCTTCTTACATCTTCTTTTCTCCCCACCTGCTGCCCCTCTTCCTTCCCCTTCTCCTATGGTCCTTTCCCCTTCTCCTATCAGAATCCTCCTTCTTCTTTGTCCCTTTACCTGTTCCACCTATCACCTACCAGTTTGTATTCCTTCCCGTTCGCCTACCTCACATTTTCCCCCCCCTTTCCAGTCCTGATGAAGTGTCTTGACCCGAAATATCAACTGTTTGTTCCGCTCCATAGGTGCTGTCTGTCCTGCAGAGCTCCTCCAGCATTTACTGGGTGTTACTCTAGATTTCCACCATCTGCAGAATCTCCTGTGTTTATCCCTCTTCTCGACTCCGCCGAAACATGTGTTTGCATCTTGTGTTAGGCTGCTAGCTTGCAGAATGACCTCTCCCTGCCAGATGTTACAGGCCTGAAGCAAACTTGGCCCTAATTCCCAGCAGAGAGGGCTAAGCAACAGGGGAAAAAAAAGAGGAAGGCAGTGCACGAATCACCAGTAACCGCAGCTGGAGATTCCGCAGGGTGGTAGGAGTGGAAAATGGAAGGAATGCCAGCAATGATCCACCTATTTGCTAAAGGGTGGGCAACACTTAAAGCTGGAACTGGACTCAGCTGGAATGTTGTTGATTATCAGGCACTGTAGGCAGTGAAATGTGGCTTCTTATCAACCATAGACATCATCTCACCATCAAAGGGAGAGTGGCTGAGGAGCACAGTGCTGATGAAATCAATAGCAAAACCACATCATATTGTATGGTCAGTACTGTGAACATTCATTTCAAGAGGACAAGAATATAAAAGCAAGGATGGAATGTTGAGAGTTCATAAAGAACTGGCGAAGCCTGACTTGGAGGATTGTGAGCAGGTTTGGGCCCCTTATCTTGGAAAGGATGTGCTGAAACTGGAGAGGGTTCAAAGGAGGTTCACAAAAAAGATTACAGGATTGAATGACTTGTCATATGAAGAATGAAGAATGTTTGATTCACTGGAATTCAGAAGAATGAAACTTATCGAATGGTAAAAGGCCTGGACAGAGTGGGTATGGTACAGATGTTTCCTATGATGGGAGAGTCTAAGACCAGAAGGCATTGTCCTGAGATGTCCTCTTAGAATAAAGATGAGCAGCAATTTCTTTAGCCAGAGAGTGGCGAATCTGTGGAACTCTTTGCATAATGACCAAGTCTTTATGTACGTTTGTATATTTAAGGCAGAGGTTGTTGCATACTTGATAGGTCAGGGTATGAAGAGATATGGGGAGAAGGCAGGAGATTGGGGCTGAGAGGAAAAATGGATCAGCCATGAAGAAATGATGGGGCAGAGTCGATGGGCCAAATGGCCTAATTCTGTTCCTATATATCTTATGGTAAGGAGTTTGTACATTCTCCCTATGACTGCCTGGGTTTCCTCCAGGTGCTCTGGTTTCTTCCCACATTCTCGAGACATAAAGGTTAGTAGGTTAATTGGTCACATGGGTGTAATAGCTGCTTAGACTCATTGGCCAACAATTGTTTGCTACTGTGGTGTATCTCTAAAGAAAAATATTTTAAAAATAAAGATCAGAATCACATTTCATATAGCTGGCATATGTTGTGAAATTTGTTGTTATGCATCAGAAGTACATTGCAATATTTAATACTAAAAGCTAAATTACAGTAAGGAATCTCTCTCTATACACACACACACACACACACACACACACACACACACAAAGATAAGTTTGTGGCCTAAGGTAGGAGTCCATTTTAGAAAACCTAGCACATTTAGTCACCTCCTACATTTACACACTTAGTCCAGCGGTCGTGGAGCCAAGGGTTCCCTTCTTTGTAGAAGTGGTCTGCAGCAGGGGTGATTGATAAGTTTGTGGCCTAAGGTAGAAGGAGATGTGCTCTTGTTACGTGCACATGCAGGTCAACTCTTTGAGTGATTATGCAGAAAGTTTGAAGTTAATAACTCCTCTCCGTCTACCTTGGGCCATGAACTTATCAATTACCCCTTCTGTGGACCACTTCTGGAGGTCCAAGACACCGACTTCTACAAAGAAGGGATCCGTATGCTCCACAACCGCTGGACTAAGTGTATAAATGTAGGAAAAATAAATGTGCTAGGTTTTCTAAAATTGACTCCTACCTTAAGCCACAAACTTATCAATCACCCCTCTTATAATATTTAAGAAGTTAAATTAGTTAAGTTGTGCAAAATGAGAAAAGAAAGTAATGAGGTAGTGTTCATGGGTTCACCGTCCATCCAAAAATCAGATGGCAGAGGGGAAGAAGCTGTTCCTGAATTGTTGAGTGTGTACCTTCAAGCTTCTGTACCTTCTTCCTGATGGTAACGATGAGAAGAGGGCATATCCTGGGTGATTGGGGTCCTTAAAGATTGATGCCACCTTTTTGAGGCTTTGCTCCTTGAAGATGTCACAAAAATGCTACCTGGAAGGGTTTGATCTATAAGAGGAGGCTGGATAGGCTTGGACTGTTTTATGTGGAGCCAAGGATTCTTATAGACTGGGGTTTGAGAGGAATAATAAATAAGTGTATCAGTGCCAGCAATCTCTGATCGGGGTTCAGTTCCTGCCACAGTCTCTAAGGAGTTCTTATTATTCCCCCATGGCCGGGTGAGTTTCCTCTAGGTGCTCTGGTTTTATCCCACATTCCAAAGACATATGGGCTAGGGTTAGTGAGTTGTGGGCATGTTATATTGATGCTGGAACTGTGGCAATGCTTGCGGGCTGCCTCCAGTACAATCCTTGCTGATTTCATTTGATGCAAAATCTACGCATTTCACTGCATGTTTCAACGTGCATGTGACAACGAAAGCGAGGATCTTGGCCTGAAACGTCGATTGTACTTTTTTCCATTGACGCTGACTGACCTGCTGGGTTCCTCCAGCATTTTGTGTGTGTTGCTTGTATTTCCAACATCTGCAGATTTTCTCTTGTTTGTGCCTAGAAGTAGAGAGAAAAGCCTAGACAGAATGGATCTGAAGAGGATGTTTCCTGTAATGTGTGAGTCTAGGACCAGAGGGCAGAGACACAGAATACAATGACATCCTTTAGAACAGAGATGTTGATGAATTTCTCTAGCCATGTTACTGGGGGCCACATTGCTGAGTCTGACTCGATTGCCTGCTGACATACAAACTTTAAAACTTCAGAGGGCATGAGGAATAATGTCTCCCAAACTAAAATAAATACTCTTAATCAGTCATGTTATAGATCTATTTATTGCTTGAATTTGAAGTGAATTTCAACACAACAGGGAACGTAAGATGGAGATGGTTTCCATTTCCTTTATGCACACGTGATGATTGAACATAGAGTCATGGAGTCACAGAGCACTACAGCACAGAAAAAGGCCAATCGGCTCATCTGCTCCATGTTTTCTGCCTAATCCCATCTAACCATATCCGGACTAAAGTCTTCTATACCCCTCCTGTCCATGTACTTGTTCAAACCTTTCTTAAATGTTGCAAACAAATCTGAATCCAACACTACCTCTGGTAGCTCGCTCCACACTCGGGCCATCAACTGAGTGAAGTTCCACCTTGCATATTTCACCCTCCATGCCACCCTCTATGACTTCTAGTTCTAGTGTCACCCAACCTCAGTGGAAAAAAGCCTGCTTGCACTTACCCTATCTATACCCTTCATAATTTTGTATACCTCTATCAAATCTCTCCTCATTCAAATAACACTATTCTCTTTCACTCTCTCTCCTTCTCTCTTTCTCTCTCTCCCCTCTCTTTCTCACTCCTTTCCTTTCTTGTGCCTACTCTCTCACTTTCCCTTTCTGTCCCTCTCTTTCTCTCTTTCTCACTTTCTTTCTGTCTCTCACTTTGTCTCTCTCTTTATCTCTCTCACTTTCTTCTGCACTTTCTTGCCCTCTCTGTCACCCCTTTTCTCTCCCTTTCTGTTTCTTTCTCTTTCTCCCCCTTCCTTTCTTCTCCTCTCAGCTTAACCTATTCATCCTTTGCCTAAACCCAGGTCCTCAAATCCCAGCAACATAGGCAGAGTCACAGAGCTAAGTGTCCCAACAATAGCCACATGTCAATTGTCACCAATAACCATTATCCGTGATGGGCATCATAAAATCTGATTCATATGTTCTTTTGATTCTGCAAATGATTGGCTTTGATTGCAACTAATAACATGATGGGCATGTTGGTGAAAATCTACAGGTGCTGAGTATTTGGACAGGATTTCCAAGCAGTTAAGTTAGAACCATTTCTACAGAGAGACTCAGCCCAATGCTAGATCAGAGGAAGAAAGTCCAAAACATACAAACCACAAGGTATGAGGCTTAGTCAGAGTGGATAGACAGCTCCTCTTTCCAAGTGCAAGCATTGGCCAAGACCAGAGGACATCCATTAAAGATAAGTAGAGAAAAGCAGAGGAACTTCTTCCCCTCTGTATCAGATTTCTGAACAGTCCATGAACCAATGAACACTAACTCATGATTCTTCTTTTACACTATTATTATAACTTACAGTTATTTTTTATTTCTCCCTCAGAAAAAAGAGTCCGGCTGCTACTCTGTGCTTTTCATAATTTTGTAAAACTTCTCAGCCTCCAATGCTCCGGAGAAAAGAACCCAAGTTTGTCCAACCTCTTCTCATAACAAGTACACTCCAATGAAGGCAGCATCCTTGTGAACCATCTCTGCACCCTCTTTAAAGCCTATCATGGGACTGTAATTATCAAATGCAAGGGTATACACCGACCAAATTCACACCGCTTTAGAGCAAAAGGTGGATTATAGAGTTGATGCTCCATATGAGTCATAAAGTCATAAAGCCTTACAGGCCCTTCAGCCCCACCAGTGCATGCTGTTATGGTGCTCACATGTCTAGTCCCAATGTCCTGCATTTGGCCCTTATTCCTCTAAACCTCACCCCTCCAAGTACCTATCCAAGTGCTTCTTCAATGATACTATTGTAACTGCGTCAATCACTTCCTCTTACACTCAACTTCACTTGCCCCATGATTGAAATGTTCCCCAAACTATCTCACTTTCAAAAACTCTTCAGCTCATTATCTAATGTTCTCTTTATTATTGCTATTTATTTATAACTGTATTTGCACTGTTTGTTGTCTTCTGCACTCTGGTTGATCTTTCATTGATTCTGTTATTGTTACTATTCTATAGATTTGCTGAGTGTACCCACAAGAAAATGAATCTCAGAGTTGTATATGGTGACATATTCTATATGTACTTCAATAATAAAATTTACTATGAACTTTGAAAACTTTGACCCCCATCAGGGCCCTTTTAAATCTTTCACCTCTTACCCTAAAACTAGTTTTAGACTCGCCTACTTTGGGGAGATGACCGTCACTGTCCACCTTATCTATGGCTTTTGATTTTATAAATCTCTGTAAGGTCAGCCCTCATTTTCCTGTATTCCAGAGAATAAAGACCTAGCTGAGCCAATCTCTCAGGCCTTTGTTTCCTAGCAACATCCTCATAAATCTTCCCTGCACTTGTTCCAGTTAAACTATGTCCTTCTTATAAGAGGGCGACCAAACTGTACAGAGAACTCCAAGTACTGCCTCACCAATGACTTATACAACTGCACCAGTTCCTGTAATCAATGTCCTGACAGACAAAGGTCACCAACCTATCTGTCTGTAAAATCGTTTTCAATCGTGTGCTCCTAGGTTCTCCGTTCCATTACACTCCCTACTGCCCTACCATTCCTAATGTATGAATCCACTGTATTCATAGAATATGAATTCTCCTCAATTGTAGAGGCCAAGTGAGGGTTGTCAGGGCATCAAAGGTTATGGGGAGAAGGCAGGAGAAAGGGGTTGAGAGGAATGATAAATCAGCCATAATGGAATGGCAGGGCAGATTTGATGGGCTGAATGGCTTAATTCAAGTCAAAGAGTCATAACAAAGTACAGCACAGAAACAGGCCCTTCAGCTTATCTAGTCCATGCCAAAACAAATTAAACTGCCTACTCCCATGAACCTGCACACGGACAATAGCCCTCCATACCCTACCGTCCATTTACCTCTCAAAACTTATCTTAAACATTGAAATCAAGCTTGTATGAACCACTTGTGCTGGCAGGTCATTCACATTCTCATAATCCTCTCAGTGAAGAAATTTCCCCTCATGCTCCCCTTAAACTTTTTACCTTTCACCCTTAACCCATTGACCCTAGTTGAAGTCCACCCAACCTCAGTGGAAAACCTGTTTGCATTTACCCTATCCCTAACACCTCATAATTTTGTATTTCTATCAAATCTCCCCTCAGTCTTCTACATTCCATGGAATAAAGTCTTAACCTATTCAATCTTTCTTTATAACTCAGGTTCTCCAGTCTTAGTAACATCCTTGTAAGTTTTCTTTGTACTCTTTCAACCTTATTTACATCTCTCCTATAGGTAGGTGACCAATTCTGCTCCTATGTCTTACAAGTTCTAAGCTGGTTTGACTTTCCACTGACATTATTTTCATCCTGTGCATACCTGCTCCCTCTTAAAGACATCTATGCAATGTGCCTCAGCTGTTAGTACCCAGGATGGAAGTACGTTGAGAACTATGGCAAAGGGAGTCATTAGCAAAAAGGCAATGGCCATCTTCAGCACAATGAATAAATAACTTGAAATTGTAAATTATGTGTATTCATCACTTACAAGATGGTAAATGAGGACAAATCATGCACATATTTTCCTCAGCCTCTTGTGGTTCTTTATTTCCTCACAAGGATGACATTTAATGTTGTTTTTTAATGATTACGGAGGGACTGGTAGAATAGCTTTGAATCCAATTATTCATCGCGACCAAGACTTTAGGAGACTGGAGCTGACATTAATAGTGTGATTCAACGGAAGGTTTCTTTTGGCGGTAGCTATATGATACGCAGAGATTACTTTCACTAACATTACATCAGCATTTTCTTTCTGCATCTTACCCAGTCAGTGCAGAACAAGAAAATTTACCTTCTTCTTCTTAAACACTTTGCCCTTCCTGGGGCAAAGGCTGTCAACAGCAGTTCACCAGAATCCTCTGTCATGGTTGTCCTCAGGTGTAGCCCATCTTCAGAGATCCCTTCTCACCCAGGGCTGAGGTCTTTAGACTTATGAGATGGGGTTGCTAGCCCCATGTCCATGGTGGAGCTAACTCTACGATGGACAATCCCAAGCCTGGTTCCCATAAACCATGGGAACTTTAGCTTCCCTGATGATTTCCAGCAAAATACAAGGTTCTACAGTTGTTTAGGGTAGTTTTAAACATATTGCGGTGAGTTAATGAATTCATCACACTGCCTGAGTTTACACTATTGGAGGAAGATTGAAAATCTGGTTGAGTGGTGCCACAACGACAGCCTCTCAGCAAAACCAAACAGCAAATTATTGAGTACTGGAGGGGGAAAACGAGGTTCATGAGCCAGTTCTCATTAGGGGAGCAGATAGACAGAAAAGCACCCCTCCACCACCAACCATCTTGCGAACAGCTTTATGTGTTTGAGGAGATTTGATATGTCACTGAAGATTGTAACAAATTTCTACAGATGTAAGGTGGAGAGCATTCAGATAGGTTGCATCATCATCTGGAATGGAGACTCCAATGCACAGGATTGGAAAATACTGCAGAGGGTTGCAAACTCAACCAGTTCCATCATGGGCTTTAGCCTCCCAACCGTTGAGGATTTCTCCATCATCAAGGACTGTCAATACCCAGCAAATGCCCTCTTCTCAATGCTACCATCAGGGAGGAGGTATAGGAGTCTGAAGGTACATACTCAATGTTTTAAGAACAGCTTCTTCTCCTCCACCATCAGATTTCCCATGGGCACTACGTCATTATTTTGTTCTCTTTTTGCACTATATTTTTAATATATTCTTATTGAATTTACTGTAATTTTTATGCATTGCATTGTACTGCAATGAATTTCATGACTTCATGACATATAGCACGTCAGTCATATTAAAACTGATTCTGATTCTTCTCTTGACTTAAGCCAATTTTGTATCAAATTTAACATTCACTATGGATCCCATATTTCTTATTCTTCAAGACCAGACTGCCATGAGAGACCTCAAATGATTTACTAAAGTCCATGTAGACAACATCTACTGTGCTACCCTCATCCACTATCCTCAAGAGACTCAATCAAATTTGTGTAGCACATAGAAAGTCAATACTAACCATTCCTGGTAAGTCAATGTTTTCTCAGAAGCAGATAAATCCTGACCCTATGAATCTTCTCAGATAATTTCCTTTCACTGATGTTAGGCTCACTAGTTTATAGTTTCCCCCCATTACCCTTCTTAAACTAAGGAACAGCCTTGGATATTCTCCAGTCTTTCAGAACTCCACCTGCAGCTAACGACGACACAGAGATCTCTGTCAGGACCCCATCAATTCCTCCCTGTATCCCTCAGTAAACTGGGAGAAATCCCAACAAGCTGTGAACATCCACTGATTTTCAAGACAGTATCTCTTCCTTCTTACTGTAATATTGACATGCTTCTGAATATCAACATGGTCCTCTTTTTTTCCCATAAGACAATTAAGTGGAATTAGGCCCTCCAGCTCATTGAATCTATTCTGCCATTCCATCATGGCTGATTTATTATCCCTCTCAGCACCATTCTCCTGCCTTCTCCCTGAAGCTTTTGATGCCTTGACTAATCAAGAACCTATCAACTTCTGGATTAAATATACCCAACGACTTGGCCTCCACAACTGTCTGTGGCAATGGGTTCCACAGATACACTGTCCTCTGGCTAAGGAATGAATGATAAGTAAAATGAAGGGCAATGTGGGAGGGAAGGATTAGAGTAAGTTAGAAGGTTGGTACAACATTGTGGGCTGAGAGCTTGTACTGCACTGTAATGTTCTATGTATAACACTGCAAAGCAGGTAACCAATACTGCCTTTCACAATTAGAATGGCACTTCAGTTTCCCTGGGATGGATGCCGCTATGGAGGAGTGAGTGAACGGACCTCAATTGCTGCCTAACCCAGTTTCACAGGAAGGACCCACTCCAAAGGCAGATGTGATGTAATGTTCTATGCTCTGTGCTCATGTTGTATGTACAGTACTATACAAAAGACTTAGTGACTTGTAAAAAAAACACAATTCTGTAAAGTGACGATGCTTTCCAAAACAGTGAAATGAAAAATTTCTAACTCTTATTCTGAAGAATGGTAAAAAGTAAAAAAAAAACTAAATCAAATCAATACCTAGCATGCCTTTAAAACTGCATCAGTTCACTAAGGTATACTGTTTTGCAGTTTTATAAGAAAATCAGCTGGTGGGTTGCTCCAAGCATCTTAGGGAACTTGCCACAGTTCTTCTGCAGATTTTGACTGTCGCGCTTGCTTTTGTCGCTCCAGGTGATCCCAGGCAGCCTGAATGATGTTGGGGTCAGGGCTCTGTGGAGGCCGTACCATCCAAAACCATATAAAAAAATTAGTATGCCTATGACCTTTGCACAGTAAGAACAAGAAGGTAGCTGGGGGAACTAGAGCAGATCATAAAATGAGAACCCTGCATCAGTGTTCACCAAGGAGAAGGACTTCTATTAAGAGTTAATGTATGAGGGGCATTTGATCGCTCTGGGTCTGTATTTGCTGGAAATTAGAAGAATGAAGGGGGATCTCATCAAAATGTATCAAATATTGAAAGGTATATAAAGTAGATATGGAGAGGATGTTTCTGATAATGGGGGAGTTATAACTAAAGAGCACAGCCTCAGAATAGAAGAAGGATGCCCCTTTAGAACAGAGTTGAAGGAATTGAATTTGTGGAATACATTGACAGATAGCTCTGAGGCCAAGTTAGTGGGTATACTTAAAGCAGAGGTTGATTGGTTAGTGAAGGTGCCAGAGGAAGAAGGCAGGAGAGTAGAATGGAGTGGGACAATAAATCAGCCTTGATGGAATGGCAGAGAAGATCTGATTGGCCAAATGATCTAATCCTGCTCCTATGTCTTATGGTCTTATAATTTTTATAAGCTTCTATCAGGTCTTGCCTCACCCTCTGACGACACAACAGAGACTGCCAATGCTGGAAATCCCGATCAATCAAAATGCAGGAAGAAGTCAACTCATCAAGCAGCATCTCTGGAGGAAAAAGAGCAGCCAGTGTTGTATTTTCCTTCATGGGAACATCCCAATGAAGAGTCAAGGCTTGAAACTTTGACTGTTCAGTTTTCATCTATAGATGCTGCCTTACTTGCTGAGTTCCTCCAGCTTATTGGCAAGGAAAGCAAATTCCATGTTATTCATTTCAAAGACTAGAATATAAGAGCAAGGATGTAATGCTGAGGCTTTATAAAGCATTGGTCAGGCTGAACTTGGAGCATTGTGAGCAGTTTTGGGCCCCTTGACTCAGAAAGGATGCACTGGTATTGGAGAGGTTCTAGAGCAGGTTAATGAAAATGATTCTGGGAATTAAACAGCTAATGTGTGAGGAATGTTTGATGACTCTCAGTCTGTATTCACTGGGGTTTAGAAAAATGAGATGTGATCTCATTGAAACCTAGCCAATTTTGAAGGGCCTAGATAGAGTTGATTTGGAGAGGATGTATCCTATAGAGAGGGAGTCTAAGAGCAGAGGACGTAGCCTCAGAATGTAGGGATGTCTTTTCAGATCCAATAAGAAAAGGCATTATTTAGCTAGTGGTGGTGAATCTGTGGAATTCATTGCCATGGTGGCTGTGAAGCCCAAGTTGTTGAGGATATTTAAAGTAGTGGTTGATGGATTCTTGGTTGGTCAGGGTGTGAAAGGGTATGGGGTTAAGGCAAGAAAAAGGGGTTGAGAGGGATAGTAAGTCAGCCATGGTGGAATAGTGGAGGAGACTTGATTCAATGATTGGCCTAATTCTGATCTTACATCTTCTGGTCTTATGGTCTTATAACTGGTGGACAGAGATTTGATTCATAGAGCAGTACAGCACATAAAGAGGCCTTCAGACAATCTGGTCCCTTTTGAACTATTGTTCTGTCTCTTCCATTTAACTTGCACCTTGAACCATACCCTTCTTTCCATTTGTTAATTGAAGCACAGGCTTTGAGGAAGGATTTTTTTCCACCTGATCTGAGCACCAGGAGCTTATGGTGTAAAATGGGGTGGGGGGGGGGGGAGGGTGTGTGGAGAGACAGAAGCAGACAGCCTCATCATGTGAAAAGAATCAGGAAATAACTATGAGAAGCTGTAAGGATCTTGGCCTGAAACATTGACTATTTACTCCCCTCCGTAGATGCTGTCTGATCTGCTGAGTTCCTCCAACATTGTGTGTGTGCTACTGAAAATTTCCAGCTTCTGCAGAAACTCTTGCATCTATAAGGAGCTGTAATCTGTTCAGTTAGCGTGTAGTGTATGCCCCACAAAAGGGCCAAATCATGACCATTTGTTGCATAGCACCATCTACACTTAACATTCAATGATATCTTCATTTTACAGTTCCCCACCATCAATGCTCCAACTTTCAACATTCATCAAAAACTCAACTAAACAATCAAACCAACACAAAGGCCACAAAGACAGGTCTGAAGCTGAGTTATAGGTAGCAGGTGACTTATCCCCCAACACCACAAATGTACAAGGCACAAATCGAGAGGGTAATCAAATATTCTCAGTTTTGCCTGAATGTGGATTTTGATGGATTCTAGGTCATGGTCTCTTTGGGGGCTTTCCTGTTGCTTGTATGCTGGGTGGTGGTTGGCTAATGCTTTGTGCTGGAACAAGTGGGGAGAGGGGGAGTGTTGATGTTTTGTTGCTGCTTCTGCATGGGGGGGGGGGAGGCTTTGATGTTCTAAAGTTTTTTTCTGTCATTCACTTTTTGGGGTGTTTCTTCTGTTTCCTGGGTGTCCGAGAAGAGAAGAATTTCAGCCCGTATGCTGCATACATTCTGTGATGTTAAATGGAGCCATTGAACTGAATAAGCCTGTCAACATACAGGGCAAGACAGGCTATGGGATCATCTTCCTATTCACCACCCTAAGTCACTCATGTTCTTCACTGTCCAGCCCACTGTTGCTGCAGTGTTCACCTTCTATAAAATACATATCAGTTATTTACTTGGGCTAACCTGTGACCAAGAAGTCAATGGCAACAGAATAAGCACCACCAAGAGAAGATCTGCAGATGCTGGAAATCAAAGTAACACGCACAAAATGATGCAGGAACTCAGTGGGTCAGGCAGCATCTATGGAAAAGAGTAAGCGGTTGTTGTTTCAGGCCGGGCTCTTCATCAGGACTGGAAAGAAAGACGAGAAGTCAGAGTTAGAACGTAGGGGAAGGGAGGAAGGGGTACAAGTGGCAGGTGACAGGTGAAACCAGGAGAGGGGGAATGGTGAAGTAAAGAGCTAGGAATTTGATTGGTGAAAGAGAAAAAGAGATGTAGAAGGAGGAATCTGAGAGGAATCTCCATCAAAAACATCTTCACTTGAAAATAAGATCTTTGTCGTCATTATGTGCCATGTCGTATGACGTGAGCAATCATTGTCTTCCCATGACCATGATTTTCTTAGCAATTCTTTCTATAGTAGTGGTATGCCAATGCCACCTTCTGGACAGTGACTTTACAAGACAGGTGACCTTAGCCATTATCAATACTTTGCCTGGAAGCAATGGTCGCATAACCAGGACTTGTGATATGCTTCAGATGCTCTTACGACCTGCCCCCATGGCTTCACATGAGCCTGACTGGGGACTAAGAGTGACCTGCAGGCTAGCAGAGGAAAGCAGCGCCTTACACCTCCTTTGTTAGAGTTGTATCTCCACCCCACCATCCCAGACGGTCACCGTGTCTAAACCCTAGAACTATGCTCATTTAAAACATAGAATATAGTACATTACGGCGCGGTACAAGCCCTTTGACATACGGTATTGTGCTGACTTTTTAACTGATTCCAAGATCAATCTAACCCTTCCAGCTTACATAGCATTTCAAATTCTCTGTCATCCATGTGCCTCAGAGTCTCTTAAGGTCCCTAGTGTATCAATGTCTACCACCACCCTGCCAGGGTATTCCAGTCTCTGTAAAGATCTATCTCTGACATCCCTCCTATATTTTCACCTTAAAATTATGCCCCCTTGCATTATCCATTTAGCGTCATAGAATACCACCATACTTCAGCCCATCTAGTCCTTGCCAAACTATTATTCTACCTAGTCCCATTGACCTGCTCTGGGACCATAGGTATCCATTTGTCTCTGATCCATGTAGCTATACAAACCTCTCTTAAGTGTTGAAATTGGATCCAATTGGCTCATCCCACTCCCTGCTGCTAAAATATACCAGGCATTGCATTATTGAATTTGAAAAGCAAACGCGAGGAAATCTGCAGATACTGGAAATTCAAGCAACACACACGAAATGCTGGTGGAATGCAGCAGGCCAGGCAGCATCTATAGGAAGAAGCACTGTCGACGTTTCGGGCCGAGACCCTTCATCAGGACTAAGGGTCTCGGCCCAAAACATCGACAGTGCTTCTTCCTATAGGTGCTGCCTGGCCTGCTGTGTTCCACCAGCATTTTGTGTGTCAGGCCTTGCATCTCTGCATTTGCCATAGGGTTGGAGGTTGCTTAGAGAAATGTTAACACAGCAGCTCTGCATAACAAAGTGGCCGGATGTATAAGACTGACAGAGAAAGTCTGAGCAGATGCAGAACATGAATGTTACTCAGTAATCATAGTATTTGGTCAGCATCTCATGTACCTACCAAAGTGACCATTGTATGTATATTTGTAGTAATCTACGATTGTAGCCCATCTACTTCAACATGTTTCGTGTTCGGAATTACACTTCTGCTCACGTGTTACAAGAGTTCAAAGTTCAAAGTTTTTAAAATCAAAGCACATATATGTTACCATTTACTAACAAAGGTAAAGTAAATTTATTTTGAACTTTGAACTGTTGGGTTATTTGAGTTACCATTGCCTTCCTGTCAGCTTGAACCAGTCTGGTCATTCTCCTCTGACCTCTCTCATTAACAAGTCATCTTTGCCCACAGAACTTCAACTCACTAGAGGCTTTTGTTTTTCACACCATTCTCTGTAAACTCTAGAAATTGATGTGTGTCAAAATCCCAGGAGATCAGCAGTGTCTGAGATACTCAAGCCGCCCCGTCTGGCAGCAACAGTCATTCCATGATCAAAGTCACTCAGGTCACATTTCTTCCCCATTCTGATGTTTGGCCTGAACAACAACTGAACCTCTTGACAAAGTCTGCATGTTATTATGCATTGAGTTACTGCCACATGATTGACTTATTAGATATTTGCATTAACGAGCAGGTGTCCAAGTGTCCCTAATAAAGTGATCACGGAGTATAGAAGACTGACAGAGAAACTGTGTGAGGAGGAACAGATTAGGTATGTTTGTCAAACCCAATGAAGTTCAGAACCAGTTTGCTTGATTACATTGACCGAAAGCCACCATTGATCCTAGAAAAACTGTGTTCTCACCAGTGTTCAAGGAACACAGTTGTCTCTAAGACATTGCATACCTAAACTGAACTTCTGTACTTCACAAGTAAGAGTATTACTAATTACGACTTAATAACTAGTTTTGATGGCATGATTTGGTTAGTCTGATGATGTGGGTTCGGGTGATTAATGGTGTAAACATTGGATCCATTTTGATGATGAGACAGAACTTATGTCTCCATCCATCCATCTGGTCCTCGATCGACCTTGTCTGGCTTGTGTCAGTCGACTTTGTTCTTATCATTGAGTTTTTCTTCTATACCTAGGAATGACAAAACAGGTTAAATTTGTGTGCTTTGTGAAACCTGCTCCATTTCACCTCAAAACACAAAATACTGCAACTGTCAGATATCTGAAATTTTAAAAAAAACAAGAAACAGCACCGTACATTCTGCCTGGACGGTGCACAGCCTGTTGGTATAAACACTGAATTCTCCAATTTCAAGTAATCTTCTCTCCTTCTGTCCCTTTTCCCTCTCCTCCTGATCTACCCAGTTCCTCCTACACCCACATAGCACATCCAACACTCTCTTTCCTTCCCCTACTTCACCCATTTCATTTGCCCATCACTTACGCACCCCTCTCCCTACTGCTCTCATCAGCCCTCCAATCGTGCTGAACCCATCAGCAGGACCACCTTTTTACACTGACTATCTCTGCTCTTCCTTTCCAGTCCCAAGACATTGACTGTTCATTCCCCTACACAGATGCTGTCTGACCCGTTAAGTTCCTCCCCTTTGTGTGTTGTTCCAGATTTCCAGCACCTGAAGAATCTCTTGTGTCATCTGGAATAAAGTTCGCTGTGGGTAAAGAATAAAGGAAATATTTAAAGAAGAAAACAAAATTGCAGAGTGACTGGGGAAAATAATCTAGTGATTGATTGGATCGTTCCTTAAAGAACTAAAACTGGCCCAACGGCCCAAATAAACTCCTCCTAGTGTTGTATTATACCACAAAACCAATTTTTAGTAAAGTAATTTATTTATTCATAAGGAGAGGTAAGGTGATTTGGCCATTCCCCTCAGCAACAAGTATACCCCTTTGGATACCACTGGGGAGGATGACCCATCAGATTATGCAGCAGTTGCCAGGCTGGTGGCACTCTGCCATCTCTGAGGCTCGACAGGGCAGGGGCAAGTCAGGCAGCACAGTTGTTACAGGAGAATCGATAGTTGGGGGGGGGGTAGGAAGGAAGGAAATTCTGTGGCTGCAAAAGAGACACCAGAAGGGTATGTTGCTTCCCAGGTGCAGGATTTTCTCAAGGGAGGATGAACAGCCAGAGGTTGTGGTGCATATTGACACCAATGGCATAGGCAGAATGGAGGAAGAGGTCCTACACAGTGAGCATATGGATTTAGGAAAGTGGCTGAAGAGAAAGACCTCCAAGGTAGCCATCTCTGGAATACTCCCAGTGCTATGGGCTAGTGCAAGAAGGAAAGGGGCGATAGCACAGATGGATGAGTGACTGCAGAGATGGTGCAGGAGAGAGGGTTTCAAGTTCTTGGATCTTTTCTGATGACGATGGGTTGGGTTGCACCTGAGCTGGATGGGATCCAACATCCTGGCCGTGTGGTTTGCTGATGCTACTCAGAGAGCTGAAGTTAGTTTGGCAAGGGGCTGGGAACCAAAGCCCTATGTAAGTATGGGAAGGATCAGACTGGAAGGGAGATATCAGGGAAAGTATTGAAAGGCAAAATCAAAATCACAGGCATGGTGGGTCAGGTAGTTTGAAGTGTGTATATTGTAATGCTAGGAGTATTATGGGTAAGAGTAATGAACTTAGAGCATGGATCAGTAAAGGGAACAATGATGCTGTAGTCATTTCTGCAACTTGGTTGAGAGAGGGGCAGGAACAGGTGATTAATGTACCATGTTTTTGAAGCTTTAGAAAAGATAGAGGAGGAGGTGAAAGAGGGGGTGGAGTTGTACTACCAATAAGGGGCAATATCCCAGCTGCAATCAGGGGAGACAAATATGGAGGGTTCAGACACTATGTCCTTTTGGGTGGAACTCAGGAATAGGAAGAGTGCAATCACACTGTTGGGATTGTACTAGAGACCTCTTAATAGCCACTAGGATACTGAGGAATCAGATTAAGGAAATATGTAGAAATAACAGGGATTTTTCATTGGGAATTTCAGTTTCCCTAATAAACTGGGACCTTCTTGGTGCAAGACGTTTAGATGGGGCAGAATTTTTTAAGTGTATCCAGGAAGGTACCTTAAATCAATATGTGGACTGTCCAGTGAAAGGAGGGGCTGTACTGGACTGGTGCTGAGTAATGAGCCTGAAGGTGATGGATTTAATCCAGAAGGAAAAGCTTCAGAAGTAAGGATCATTTGAAGAACATGAGTACAAAGAAGCAAGAAAAGAACTAAAGAAGGGAGTTTGGAAATTCAGGAGGAGCCATGGAGAGTTCTTGGCGAGTAGGATTAAGGTGAATCCCAAGTCATTCTATACATACATCAAGAGTAAGAGGATAACCAGGGGCAGGGTGGATCCACTAAAGGATAAATTGGGGAAGGGGAGCACTTTTGCTTGGGTGTGGAGGTGTGAGTGAGGGTACTTAATGAGTACTTTGCTTCAGTATTTACCAAGGAAATGGATATGGAGGACCAGGAGATCAGTGCTGAGCGTATAAATACATTAGGTCATTTAGAGGTCAAGGAAGAGGGCGTATTGGGCCTCCTAATGAGCATTAAATTGAATAATTCCCCAGGGCCTGATAGGATTTATCCCAGTTTATTGAAAGAGGCAAGAAATGAGACTGCTGAGCCCTTGACCAGTCTCTTTGTGTCCTCTCTAGCCACAGGCATGGTCCCAGAGGACTGGCGAGTGGTTAATGTTGTACCACTATTTAAGAAAGGAACAACGGGAAATCCTGGAAACTATAGACCAGAGAGTTTGGCATCTGTTGTAGGGAAATTCCTTGAGAAAATTGTTAGAATAGGATTTATGAGCATTTGGAAACTCATGGCCTAATTAGGGAGAGCCAGCATAGATTTTTGTGAGGCAGGTCATGTCTTCCAACTTGATTGAGTTTTTTAACAAGGTGATGAGTGAGATTGATGAGGGTAGCACAATGGAAGTTAACTACATGGATTTTAGTAAGGTGTTTGACGACGTCCCTCATGGGAGGCTAATCTAGAAGATTATGATACATGGGTCCCATGGCAAATTAGCTGTTTGGATTGAGAATTAGTTTGCGCTGAGAAGACAGAGGGTAGTTGTTGAAGGTACTTACTCGAGCTGGAGGTCTGTATTTAGTGGAGTTCCGTGGGGGTCTGTGCTGGGACTTATGTCATTTGTGATGTATATAAAATACCTGAATAAAAATGTAGATGGGTGGGTTCGTAAGTTTGCGGATGATACCAAGGTTGGTGGAGTTGTGAATAGTATAGAAGAGTGACAAAGAATACAACGTGATATAGATCAGTTGCAGATATGGGCAGAGAAATGGAAGATGGAGCTTAACCCAGATAACTGGGCTGTTCCACCTTAGTAGTCCAAAAGCAAGGAAACAATGCACTGTTAAGGGCAAAATCATTAACAATTTTGCAGTAGAAGTGTTCCTGCGCAGGTCTGGTTTAAAAGGTGGGAAGGTTTTTTCAATGGGACTTGTTGATTGGTGTGTTGTGCAGATGAAGTGGAAGCATTCCCGCGCAAATCCAGCAAAGAGCTTTAAAAACCCAGTCTCCATAAAAGAGGGGTACCATCTAGCGGAGCGGTCATCATGGGAATGGTCATCATTGGAGTGGTCAGAGACAGAGTGGTAAGGCTTTGGCTCAACAGAGCCTCGATGAGAATGGGCAGAGTCAAGGTAAGTAGGTAAGTTATTTCCTTATTTCTTATTTAACTCTTGAGAAAATAGGGGGTAAGTCTATGGGGCCAATGATCTGTTCTGGGTGTCAGATGTGGGATTCCCAGGAGACTACTAGCCTCACCGATGGTCACACCTTCAGCAGGTGCATTGAGACGCAGCTCAATGTTAAGAAAATTGGACCAGCAGCTTGATGACCTTTGGCTTGTTAGGGAAAGTGAAGAGATGATAAAAAGGTGTACAGGGAAGTAGTTACCCCAGGGCTACAGGAGACAGATAAACAGGTGACTGTCAGGAGAGAGGAGGAAGAAACCTACCAAATATTGGTAGGACCAGATAGGGTGGATATGGAGAGGATGTTTCTTATGGTGGGGTATCCAGAACTAAAGGGCATGGCCTCAGAATTGAAGGGCACCCTTTGGAACAGAAGTAAGGGGGAATCTTTTTAAACCAGAGAGTAATGAGCCTGTGGAATGCTCTGCTACAGACTGTGGTGGAGGCGAAGTCAGTGGGCATATTTATGATGGAAGTTGATGGTTTCCTGTTTGGTCAATGCTCAGAGGATGTGGCAAGAGGGCTGGTGTATGGGGTTGAGTGGGATCCGGGATCAGCCATGATGGAATGGCGGAGCAGGCTCGATGGCCTAATTCTGCTCCTATGTCTTATGGTCTAGCATTATAAAACTCTGGTTAGGCCATAACTGGATTATTGCTTACAGATCTGGTTGGCCCACTATAGGAAGGATGTTGAGGCATTGGACAGGATGCAAAAGTGTTTTATCAAGATGCTCCACAAACAAGAGAAAATCTGCAGATGCTGGAAATTCAAAGCAACCCACACAAAATGTGGGAGGAACTCAGCAGCTCAGGCAGCATGGAAAAAAGCGAACAGTTGACATTTTGAGCCAAGACCATTCATCAGGTCATGATTACTGCTGGATTTGCACCTATATTTGTTAATTGTCTGAACTAGAGTTGTTAAACCCTGGTGTTGTCTGTTTAACCTTGTCAAGTTAATTGTGACTGACATGTGAGTTTCGCATTCCAAAATGGTTTAAGCTGACTCAGTTAACGCTCATTGCTGTGTGTGTGTGGGCGCGCACGTGCATGGGTACACGTTGTTGCACGGTCAAGCCACCAAAGTTCAGTTGGAGTTCCGATAGCCTAATCACAGGACAATTTACAATGCCAATTAACCTATCTATTGGTACACTTTGGGAATGTGGGAGGAAACTGCAGCAGTGGGAGGAAACCCATGCAGTTCATGGGGAGAATGTTCAGACTCTTTACAGACGGTGCTGGAATTAAACTCCAAACCCCAGTTTGGCCCTTGCTGTAATAGCGTCACATTAACCACAACACTACCATGTTGCCCAGCATCTGAGAGCTATGTGACTATTCCTTGGGAAATAAAAGTGAGTGGCATGCTAGTGTATTGGTTAGTGTAGCATTTTACATCTCCAGCAACCCAGGTTTAATTCCTGCCACCATCTGTAAGAAGTTTGTATGCTCTCCCCGTAACTGCCTGAAATAGATTCCTCTTTATGCTAATATTAGAAAAAGCATTTTGATTAATCAGAATTCCATAAAACAGTTATAACCTGTGTTGAATAATATTGGCCATTGGCTGATATACCAATGGCTGTTATTGGGCAGCACAATAATGTAGTCCCTAGCATAATGTTCTTGCAGCACCAGTGAGCGGGTTCAATTTTGCCCCTGTTTGTAATGAGTATGTATGTTCTCTCCATGATGTACGGGTTTCCTCCAGGTGATTTGGTTTCCTCCCACAGTCCATAGACTGTACAGGTGAAGGTTAGAGAGCTGTGGACATGGTATATTGGCACCAGAAGCATGGCAACTCTCGCAAGCAGTCCCCAGCACGTCGTCGGACTGTGTTGTTCATTGACATGAATCATGCATTTCACTTCATGTTTCAATGTTTTGATGTAAATGTGACAAATAAAGCTTATGTAAAAATCTAAGTCTAATATAAAATAATTTTTTCATTGCCAAAAACCTGGTAACAAGCTCTTTCAGCTCAAAGGTTAGAATGATCAGGTTGTTGTTTGCCTCCTTGAAGAAGTCACAGCGTACTCTGAAAGTTGACCATGACACGTTTAGAGATGGACAGAAGAAATCAATCCCCATTAGCTAATTGAGGACTGTGTATAATTTAGTTATTTTTTTCCTTTTTTCGGGTGCTACAAGTCTGTGATTCTGCTGCAGATAAGTTTTTCATTGCTCCTGTGCATGCATGTACTTGTGCATCTGACAATAAACTGAACTTGACTGGGGACATGGATTTGAAAATTAAGGGAAAATATATAATGACAATATGAAGGTAAATATTTTTATTTTATTTGTGATTTTATTGAGGTACAGTGCCTTTGAGCCATGCTGCCCAGCAACCCCTGATTGAACCGTAGTGTAACCATGGGACAATTTACAAGTACCAATTAACCTACCAACTGATTCATCTTTGGACTTTGGGAGAACATGGGGGAAACTGAGGGGTCACAGAGAAAATGTACAAGCTCCTTACAGATAGTGGTGGGAATTGAACCAGGATTACTGGTACTGTAAACCATTGTGCTAACCGCTATGCTACTGTGCCACACCACTTTTGTAGAGTAATTATGGCAGAAACAGCATCATTCAGGCCATTCAAATAGGAGTTGGATGGGCACTTAAGACAGAATAATTTACAGGGCTGTGTGGAAATGAAGCTTATAGTATCAACTCAATGGGATAAGTCGTCTACGTTTGTGCTGTGACAGGTTTGAGGTATCCAGGAAGAGGATGAGTAAAATCAAAACATTTAAATGGAAATTAAATTTTAACTAGAATGATTGATGTGCTTACTTTAATAAGATTGCATTGCTAACCACAACAAGGTGTTTATAAAGCAGTTTCATGACCTTCATAAATCAGAGCATTGAGTACAAGAGCTGGGATGTTATGTTGACATTGTATAAGACATTGGTGAGGTTGATTCGGAGCATTGTGTGTAATTCTGGTCACTTACCTACAGGAAAGTTATCAATAAGGTTGAGAGAAAATCTACCAGGATATTGCCAGAACTTGAGGACCTGAGTTACAGAGAAAGTTTAAGTAGGTGAGGACTTTATTCAGTAAAGTGTAGGAAAATGAGAGATTTGACTGAGCTATAAAAATTATGAGAGTTATAGGGTGAATGCATATAGTCTTTTTCCTCTCAGGTTGGGTGAGACTAGAACTAGAGGTCATAGGTTAAGAGTGAAAGGTGAAATATTTAGGAGAAACCTAGGGGAAACTTCTTCACTCAGAGAGCTGTGCAAATGTGGAATGAGCTGCCAGCAGGAATGGTGGATGCAGATTCAATTGTAGCATTTAGAAAAGTTCAGGTAGGTTCAAAGAAGAGGGGGGAGGAACGACAGCTATCTGGTCCAGGTGCAGGTAGATGGGACTAGGCAGAAAATTAGGTTGGGATGGACTGGATAGAGAGCCTGATATAATGTTCTATGACTTTGTAACCTTTGAGTGGCTTTTTTATGCCCATGAAATTGCTGCATGGGTAGCAGGGTGGAGATATGTCCCTACCAAAAGAGACATAAAAGCTCCTTCCCTCCGCTAGACTGTAGGTCAGACTTGGGCAAGGTGTGGCACCTGCTTATGGTCATATGAAGCCATGGGAGCAGGTGGTGGATGGCCGTATGTGGATCTGGTGCATATCACAAGTCCATAGTTATGTGAATACTGATGCCAGAAGAGAATTGATAATGGCTGCAGTCACCCATCTTGTAAAGACATTGTTCAGAAAAAGGCAATGGCAAAGCACTTCTGTAGATAAATTTGCCAAGAACAATCATGGTCAAAGATTGCCTACATCATGAAACGACACATAATGATGATGATGATGATATTGGTGTCTGACAAACAGATAGAACAGGAGGCTCCCTGTGTTTGTAGGGTTGACAAGAAAGGGCTTGCTTGAGATGCATCACAAATGACAGGCAAGAGCTCTAATTCAGTCCTGAAATTCAGAGTTCAATTCCATTGCCACAGTGTAAGGAATCTCTGTATGCCCTCCTCATGGAATGTGTGGCTTTTCTCTGTGTCTGACAGTTTCCTCGAACAGTCCCAACAACATTCCAGTCATCATTGTAAATTGTCCCATAATTAAGTTAGGGTTAATCGAGTTTGTTGGAGATTGCTGGGGCAGCATGGCTCGAAGGACTAGAAGGGCCTCTCCCACTGTATTACTGAGTAAATAAATAGATTAAGTGAAATCTTTAGATCTTTCATTTGTCTGTTTCAATGGTATAAAAACAGAATCTAAGCAATGTTGGTACTTACATCTTGACTTGTCCCAAATGTAACTACTTAGTGTTTCACCCATCAGGTACAATACATTGATGACACCCACCGATGAGACGAAGACAACCAGCTTCGGAAAGCTGGGTAGGTGGTCGAGGAGTGGATAGACCCACATTCCCGTCACGTGATGGACCCAACAAATCCTGGAGGAGTGAGGGGTGAAACAAGGAAATAGAAAGGATCAATGCTCCCTCCATGAAGATGATGTGCATCACCCTTGCAACCACATTCCCTGGGTAGTATTTGCCTGGAACAATCCTCACCTATCCTCCAACCAGCCACAGACCCTTCACTCTGTCCGCCACAATAGGTGGCAGTTCCCAGCGCCCTCCCATTACAGGATTTGTGACTTGTCAGGCTCTTGAACCAGATGGGATAACTTCACTCACCCCAACATTGAATTGTTCCCATAACTTACTGGCTCACTTTCAAGAACTTATTTATTTATTATTATTATTTTGGTCTTTTTTTTCTTTTTGTGTTTGCACAGTTTATTGTCTTTTGCCAATTGGTTGTTAATTCATCTTGTTGTGTGCTGCCTTTCATTGATTCTATTGTGTTTCTTTGTATTTACTGTGAATGCCCACAAGAAAGTGAACCTTGGAGAAGTATTCAGTAAAGCATATCATATTAAAAATGAACCAAACTATTAATCTACTCAGTTTTAACATGAAAGGGTTAAATCAATCTGTTAAACATAATAAGATTTTTGCTTACATTAGCAAATTTAAGGTCCCTATTATTTTTTACAAGAAACTCACATACGCAAATGTGATAATCTACGTTTTTTTTTAGCCCGTTGGAATGGATTTTTTTTCCATTCGTCTTTTCAAGCCAAATCTAGAGGAGTTTCGATTCTACTAGATAATACACTTTCCTTTGTCCAACGTAAAGTAGTGTCTGATATTAATGGATGTTTTGTTATAGCTTCAGGAAAACTAGATAATAAATTAATAGTATTTACCAATGTGTATGCCCCAAATGTAGATGATCCAGGATTCCTAGAGCATATTTTTTTTGATTTACCAGATCTGACTCTTTATTCTTTGGTGATGGAAGGAGATTTTAACTGCCAGCTAGACTCAATTTTAGACCGATCATCTTCTAAAACAGTGTCTCTTAATAAATCAGCTTTGTTTATTCAACCTTTTTTTATTGAAATGTGGTATTGTTGATATTTGGTGTTTCTTACATCCTTTAGCTAGGGAGTACTCATTTTTTTCCCATGTTCATCATACTTATTCCAGGATTGATTATTTTTTATTGATAGTCAAATGATTTCATCAGTTCGTTCATATGAATATAAAGAGATTGCTGTTTCAGATTATGTTCCTGTATTTCTATCTTTAAATCTCCCTGGTCTTCCTCAAACAAACAGATTTTAGTGTTTTAATACAACTTTGTTATCTATAAGGAATTTTTAAAATTTCTAGAGGCATATTATTTTGTGTTTTGAAGGGAATAAAAAGGAAGAGACGTCTAATCTTATTTTATGGATACTTTCAAGGCCTATATTAGAGGGCAAATTATTTCTTATACTGCTAGTGTTAAGTATAAAGCTAATAAAGAATTGAATTAGCCAATCAATTGAAACAATTAGATCAAAAACATGCTATAGCTCCAGATCCTGTTTTATATAAAAGATGTGTTGAAATTAAAACTAAATATGATCTTCTGATCACATATCCAATTGAAACTCAACTTCTTAAAGATAAAACTCAATTTTACATTCACTGAGATAAATCAGGTAAAGTGTTTGCCAACCAATTAAAACTTCTGTAGTTAATTAAAGACAAATTAAAGAAATTTGCAAAACGGTGATAGGATAACTGATAATTCTGAAATAAATGATACCTTTAGAGATTCCTATTCTAAACTTTATAGTTCTGATTCCCCTAAAGATAATACTGTAATGAATAATTTTCTAGATCAACTGAATATCCATGAACTTTTTGAAGATAATTGTAAACAGATGGATCAACCGATTTCTTATGAGGAATTTGCCGAGTCTATATGTTCATTATACTCAGGGAAGGCTCTGGGTCCAGATGGATTTTCTGGAGAATTTTATAAGGCTTTTTCTTCATTAATTACACTGCAGTTACTCTTAGTCTTTTTGGATTCTTTCAAATTGGGTATCTTGCCTCAATCTTTCTATGAAGCCTATATTTTACTTATCCTAAAGAAGGACAAGCACCCAACTGAATGTTCTTCATATAAGCCAAATTCATTACTCAATGTTGATACTAAAATCCATTCTAAAATTCTGGCTTGTAGGATTGAAAATATTCTACCTTCTATTATTTCTGATGATCAGACAAGATTTATTAAAAACCAACATTCCCATTTTAATATACGCCGTGTATTAAAAGTTATTTACTCACCCTCCCAGGAGATATCAGAATGTGTGATATCCTTAGATGCTGAGAAGGCCTTTGATCAGGTTGAATGGAATTATTTATTTAAAAACTTAGAAAAATTTAATTTTGGACCAGATTTTATTCAACGGATTAAATTACTTTATCTATCTCCCTCTGCTCTGGTTCTTACTAATTTTCAAAATTCCAAACCATTTAAACTTCATCGCGAACTAGACAAGGCTGTCCGTTGAGCCCTTTGCTCTTTGATCTAGCTTTAGAACCCCTTGCCATTGCTTTTTGAGTATCTAATGATATCTGTGGTATTTTAAGGAGCAGTATTACTCACAAAATTTTGCTTTATGCTGATGATATATTGCTGTTTATCTATAATGCTGAGACCTCGTTACCTTGTGTGCTTTCTTTACTCTCCTGTTTTAGCCAGTTTTCAGGATATAAATTGAACCTACATAAGAGTGAATTGAATTATTTCCTTTAAATAATTTGGTATCAATTAATACTAATCTCCCTTTTAAAGTTGTAAGGAATCAACTTACTTATTTAGGTGTAACAGTCACTAAGAATTACAAACACCTGTTTAAAGAAAACTTTCTTACTCTATTGAATCTTGTAAAAAGAATATTATTAAATTGGTCACCTCTTTCAATATCATTGATTGGACAAATTAATTCTATGAAAATGAATATTCTACCTAAATTTATAAAATCTTTTTCAGGCTTTACCCATTTTTATTCCTAAATCCTCTTTTGACTCTCTTGATTTCATTTTATCCTCCTATATATGGAAAAATAAACACCTTCGTTTAAATAAAGTTCATCTTCAAAAATCTAAAAAGTTTAGCCTTACCTAATTTTAGGTTTTATTACTGGGCAGTTAGTATACAATATCTTATGCTTTGGCTATACTATATTAATCGTGTAGACTGTCTGGTGTGAGTCTCTTTAGAAGCTAACTCTGTTAATAAATTTTCTATTATTTCTCTTCTTGGATCCTCACTTCCTCTATTTGTAGGTAAACTAGCTGATAATTTAATAGTTAAACATACTCGGAAAATCTGGATACAATTTAGAAAATTTTATTGAGATTTTCCCTTTGAAGTCCTATTTATTCAAATTTTTTTAAACCCCCCATGATTGATCTAGTTTTTAAAGAATGGGACAGGTTGGGTATTAAATATTTTTGGGATCTGTTTGTTGGAGGAAACCTTTTTTTCATTTGAGCAATTGTCAGCTAAATATAGCTTACCCTAAACTCACTTTTTTAGATATTTACAATTCAGAGATGTTTTAAGATCTCAATTATGCACATTTCCTATAAGCTCAGATAAGAACTTACTAGATGTAATTTTCAGTTTGACACCTTTTCATAATGGTTCAATATCTAATATTTATGGTATGCTACTGTAGACAAGGAATGTTACTTTAGACAAAATTAAGAATCACTGGGAACGAAATTTACAGACATCAATATCTGAGGAAACTTGGAATGAAATTTTTAAACCGGTTAATACTTCATCACTATGTGCTCATCATTCCCTCATACAAACTAAGGTGGTACGTAGAGCTCATATGACTAAGGATAAGCTATCTCATTTTTATTTGGATATATCTCCCTACTGTGACAGATGTAATAATGGAGAAGCTTCATTAATTCATATGTTTTGGACTTGTCCGAATCTTGAAAAATATTAGAAGGAAGTTTTTCAAACTTTTTCCTTACTTTTTAAAGTCAACTTTAAGCCTAACCCTCTGATGGCCCTATTCAGTATTGTTGCAGGACAAGATATTAAGCTGAAGGCATCTGATTTACATATTTTGGCCTTTAGTTTTCTTATAGCTAGGAGGATGCTTTTGTTTAAATGGAAAGATGTTTTTCCTCCTACTCATGCTCAATGGTTATGCGACGTTATGTTTAGATTTAGGGAAGATTCATTGTTCAATTTCTGAATCTCATCAAGACATTCAAACATTGTGGGGACTTTTTCTGAATTATTTTCAATACCTTCAATTCATTGTTTAACCTCAAATGTTGGCTATTATTAATTTTTATTATATGAGAAGGTATTTTACCTTTTCTCCTTAATAAACAACTTTGGTCTTGGTAGGTGTTAGATTCCTTTTTGTAATAAATTAGTATATTTCAATATAACTATTGATTAACTTATATGAATACAGGGTAACGGGTTTGTTATTATGAACAGATATAATGAAATTGGTAATTTGTTGACCTTTTATTTACACTTCCTTGTACTCTGTATTCTTCTATGTAGAAACTAATAAAAATATTGGAAAAAAAGGAAAAGAAAAGTAATGCATATGTACTTTGTGAATAAATTTATTTTGAACTTTGAACTGCTCTTCATCCACCATTGTGGGGCTGCATGGGTAGAATAACACTTCTACAGCAGCAGTGACCTGGGTTCAATTTCTGTTACAATTGTAACGAGTTTATACTTTCTCCCTGTGACCGCGTGGGTTTCCTCCGTGCATACGGGTCAGTAGGTTAATTAGGAGTACAGGCTCGTTGGGCCCGAAGGGCCTGTTACTCGGCTGTATCTCTAAATAACAAAAACAAATTATTGAGTCATTGCTGTGGCACAGAATAGAAACGGGACTTTCATCACATCTGTGTTGACCATCAGTCCTCTCCGTATCTTCCCACTTGCCTGAATTTATTCCACTTCCTTCTCAGTTTTGACTATCCTGTCTTGCTACCCCTTAAATGAAGCTTTCCATCAAGAAACCCAAGATCCAGCCACAGAGAGGGGTGCCAATTCTGAACAAGTACAGTTTATCCATTATCCTTTTACTGTTTATTGCTCCTGCCTCCACTCCTTCCTCTGGAATCTCGTTCCCTTTCCAGTTTGCCTTCTGCTCATGATGCCATAGTCTTAGCTCTCCACTCTGTCCTGTCCCACCTAGAAAACAATGCGTCATACTTCAGGATATTGTTCATCAACTTCAGCTCAGCGTTTAACATGACCATCTTTCTGAGGCTGATGGGTAAACTGTGCCCATTGGGACTCAACACTCCTCTCTGTAGCTGGATCATGGACTTCTTGATGGAAAGACCCCAGTCAGTCCGAGTTGGCAGCAGCATCACAAAATCCATCACGAGGAGCACTATTGCCCCCCCAGGGCTGCGTGATCAGCCTGCTGCTGTTCACGTTTCTGACTCATGCCTGCTCTGCCAAATTCAGCTCAAACTGCATCAAGTTTGCTGATGCTATGAGAATGGTTGGTCTCCTCAACAACAATGATATAGAGAGAAGGCAGAGTGCCTTGTTAAATAGTGTGAGAATGACATCCCGAGTCTCCATATCTCCATTGTGGGCCACAGGAAGGCGCAGGATGACCACTCTTCCTTGCACATCAATGGCTCTGCCATGTACAGAATAAACAGCACAATATTCCTTGATGTGCATATAATGGACAATCTAACCTGGATCCACACCACCTTCTCATTAGTCATGAAGGCGCCTATACTTTCCACAGACACTGAGACATGGAAAGCTCCCACCTCCATTCTAACAACCTCCTACAGGAACGCTATTGAGGTGTTCTGTCTGGCTGCATCATTGTGCGGTACAGAAGCTGAAAGGCATTGGACCACAAGACTTCATTTTAGTAGGCAGCCGTCGATCCCAGGAGATCATGGGCTTGTGCCTCTAGTGGACTGTGTCCTCTCCAGGGCGCATGGCTGGGTGGGAAGATTTGAAGAACTGGCTGTTGCCCATGCAGTGGGCTCCCCCTCTCCATGTCACTGATGTAGTCTAAGAGAAGGGCAAGCGCCAGTACAGTTTGGCACCAGTGTCATCGCAGAGGTTGCCAGAGTGAAGTTGTAAACAACATCAAACTGCCTTAGGGACCCCAGCTCCAGATTTCTGCCTTGGGGTTTACTCTCGAAGCCTTTCCCATGGGTGGGTGCGGCCACAAGGCAGCGGAGATTTAAAATCAGAGTTTTCCTTCTCTCAGGTGGGCTTCTGTCCAAGGCTGTTGAGCCCCACTGCCCGAAGCAACCGGTTTTGAGGCACCAGTGGTCTGCCTTCGCCCTTTCTCTTGTCCATAGAAACAGTTCCACTGGGCCTAGTAGTTGAGCCACACATGAAGGCCAAGAGTTGGACATGGTTGTCAGAGGCTGTTGGAGCCACATGCCATTTGGAGCACTTTATAGGTAGTGGGAACTTATCCCCACTACCACCCCCGGCTAAAAGACTTTACAGAGGACAGTAAAAATCACCAAGATGATCATTGCAATATCCCTCCTCATTATTTGTGACATTTACTTGGAGCATTGAAGATGAAGGCTTTGTTGAGGACCCCCACCACCCATCGCACAATCTCTTTGACCCATTGACATCAGGAAGGAGGTACAGGAACATCAGGACTGGGTCTGCCAGACTGGGTAACAGCTTCTTCCCACAGGCTGTGAGACTAATGAATACCCTGTCACCACCAGGGTCTCGTCAGTAGGACAGCGAGCTGTTTACTGTTTACTGTACTGTTTACTGTTTACATCCTTTTAGGAAGCCAGATACAGTGCAAGACCTCACAGAAATGTTACCAGACGGGGCACTGTTTGACAAACGAAAGTGGTGCACTCGCAACAGAGTGAGAGCGGGAGTTTGTAGGACGGGAGACAATATGGTGAAGTGGGGTTTAAAGACCAGTGAATCCTGTGAGTGTGGTGAGAGGGTGTAGAACATTGAGCACATTCTGCGCAACTGCCCACTCTCACCTGATTTAGCTGAAACTGACCTGCTCAACATCAACCAAACAACACCAGAGTGGCTGGCTGTCTGGTGTGACAAGTTATGATGATGACTGTTTACATATGCTGCATATTACTATATGCATCTTGAATTAATTTATTTATAGTATTATATTTTGGTTTTTGAATTGTGTATAATATATGTTGTGTGGGTGAACTTGGTCTGCAGGAATGTTGTTTCATTTGATTGTATATATGTATTGTCAGATGACAATAAACTTGATAGCAATTATTCTATGAGTGAAAAATGTACCCCTCAAAGATGTCCCTCCAAGGATTGAAACCTCCTCACTCTTGCTTTAAATCTCTGTCCTTTTGGTACTCCTCCCCTATGCAAGTCTCTGATTTAAAAAAAGGCAGATTTCCAGGTGTCCATCCATTTCAATTTGATTTACCATTCGCTTTCCAGCATGGCCTCCTCTACTGCCAAAATGAGGCCACACTCACTCTGGAGGAGCAAGACTTTACATTCTGTCTGGGTAGCCTCAGACCTAATGGCATGAACATAGCTTTCCCTAACTTCTGCTTGTTTCTCACCCCTCCCTCCTTCTCACTTCTTCCTTCCCTAATCTGCTTCTCCTTTCACCCCTTCTATTCCCCTCACCTGCTTATCATCTTCTTCTGGTTCCCCTCCTCCTTCCCTTTCTCCCAAGGTCCACTCTCCTCCCTCATCTTCGGACCTTTAACTCTATCGCTTCAAGCTTTGTACCTTCCTCAGACACTCACCTTCCCCGTCGCCTGGTCTCACTAACCTGGTCTCATTAGTCAAGGACAGGGAGAATTGAGTTCAAGAGCTGCAAAACCTGGTCAGACCACACTTTGACTATAGTGTTCAGGTCTGGTCACATCATTATAGGATGGATGTAGAAGATTTAGAAAGGATGTAGAGGAGATTTACTGGGATGCTGCCTGGATTAGAGAGCATATCTTATAAAATAGGTTGTGCAAGCTAGAACTTTTCTCGTTGGAATGAAGCAGAATGAGAGGCAATAACATAGAGATGGTATCAGACATAAATCAAGTGGACAGCCAGTGATTTTTTTTCCCAGGGCAGAAGTGGTTAAGACAAGGTGGCATGATTTTAAGGTGATTGGAGGAAAGTATCAGGGGATGCCAGAAGTGTATTCTTTACAAAGTGAGTGGTAAGTGCGTGCAATGCCCTGCCAGAGATTGTGGTAGAGGCAGATACATTAGAGGCATCTAAGAAATTCTTAGATAGGCAAAGAAAAAATAGAGCTGTGTAGGGGTATGGTTAAATTGATCTTAGAGTAGATTAAAGGATCAGGACAGTATCATGTGCCGAAGGGCTTGTACTGTGTTGTACAGCTCTATGTTCTATATTGTATGTTATATTTTCTATGTTACAGAGTCAGGGAGTCAAAGAAAAATACAACACAGAAACAGGCTCTCTGGCCCATCTAGTCCATGCTGAACTGCTTTGTCCCATCAACCTGCTCTCAGACCACAGCCCTCCATACCCATCCATGTACCTTTCCAAACTTCTCTTGAATGTTGAAATTGAAATCAATCCACAACTTCCACTGGCAGCACTTTTCACACTCTCACCATATGGCCCTGATCAGGGGCTAAGCAGATGTTACACCTTCTCAAGGGTGACCTGCAGGTTAGCCTATCATCTCCTTTGGTAGAGACGTACCTCCACCCTGCCACCTGATCTATACCCCTCATAATTTTGAATCGCTCTATCAAATCTCCAATGTTTTATGTTCTATGTACAATACTCCCGACTCTCCCTATAATTCATCATGGTAGCATAGCAGTTAACGCAACACTATTACAGCTCAAGGCATCGGAGTCCAGAGTTCAATCCTGGCATTCTCCCCGTGAAATCCATGGGATTTCTCTGGGTGCTCCAGTTTCCTCTCAGAGTGCAAAAATGTACCAGATAGTAGGTTAATTGGTCATTGTAAATTGCCTTTGGTTTAAATCAGGTGTTGTTGGGCAGCACGGCTCAAAAGGGTGGAAGGGCCTACCTTGAACTCTATCTCTAGATAAAAAACTTTAAATTTGGGCTTTCGAGTCCTTTCAATACTCTTGTTAATCTTTCTACTCTCTGCAGCTTAATGGCGCCTTTCCTATAACTGAGCAACCAAAGAGGGAACCACAAATTGCAATTCACCTTGACAAAAAGAAGTCAGGAAGTCTCCCAGATAACAATTGCACCCGAAAGCATTGGCACAACACAAGACTGGCAAATCCACTCTGAAGTGGCTGCCAAGATGAAGGAACAGACTGGACTTACCCTGACTGACCTGAATAAAATGCATTTTATCCACAGTTGTACATTAATGATGGCAATCTCCCTGACATTGGAGACCCCAGAAAATAAAGATTTATTTCTGGAGATTAATTATTATTAACCCATGAGAAGTATCCCATTGAAGTTGAAAGAATTCTTGAACATACACTCAATGGCCACTTTATTGGTTGCCTCCTGTTCCCAATAAAATAGCCACAGAGCATATGTCTTTTGCTGCTGTAGACCATCCACTTCAAGGTTCGACATGTTGTGCATTCAGAAATGCTCTTCTTCACATCACTGTTGTAATGCATGGTTACTTGAGTTACTGTTACATGCCTGTTGGCATGAACCAGTCTGGCAATTCTCCTCTAGCCTCCCTCATTAACAAGGTGTTCCACTCACAGGAATGCCACTCACCAGTTATAGCTTGTTTTTTTTTTGCATCATTCTCTGTGAACTCTAGAGACTGTTGTGTGTAAAAATCGCAGGAGGTCAGCCATTTCTGAGATACTCAAACCACCCCATCTGACACCAACAATCATTCCATGATCTAAATCACTTAGATCGCATTGCTGTCCCATTCTAATGAATAACTGAACCTCTTGACCATATTTGCATGTTTTATGCATTAAGTTGCTGCCACACGATTGGCTGATTCAATACTTCACATGATCACAAGACAAAGGAGCAGAAGTAGGCCATTCAGCCCATCAAGTCTGCTTTGCCACTCCACCATGAGCTAAACTATTCTCCTGTCTAGTTCCAATTTCTGGCTTTTTTCTCATATCCCTTGATACTCTGACTAATTAGATACCTGTCAATCTCCTCCTTAAAAACCCTCAATGATTGGGCCTATACAGCTGTATGTGGCAATGAATTCCATAAATCTATGACCCTCTGGCTAAAAAACTTTCTCCTCATCTGTTTTAAATGGGTACCCTCTAATTCTAAGACTGTGGCCTCTTGTCCTGGACTCACCCAGCAAGGGAAACAGCCTTTCCACATCTACTCTGTCCAACCCTTTCAACATTTGAAATGTTTCTATGAGATCCCCTCTCATTCTTCTATACTCTAATGAATACTATGGAGCCATGAGGGAGGAGCTGGCCAAAGTTGACTGGACGGATATCCTAGCAGAAAAGACAGTGGAACAGCAATGGCAGGTATTCTTGGGACTAATGCACAAGGTGCAAAATCAGTTCAGCCCCTGGAGAAGGAAGGTTTCTAAGAGGGGAAAGGGGCCACAGTGGTTGACAAAGGAAGTCAGAGATTGCATAGCATTAAAAAAAAGAAGTATGACAGAGCTAAGGTGAGTAGGAGGACAGATGATTGGGAAAATTTTAAGGAACAACAGAACTTAACTAAAAAGGCAATACGGGGAGAAAAAATGAGGTACGAACACAAGCTAGCCAGAAATATAAAGGAAGATAGCAAAAGTTTTTTTAGGTATGTGAAGAGTAAGAAGATAGTTAAGAACAATATTGGGCCCTTGAAGAATGAATTGGGTGAAATTGTTATGAGAAACAGAGAAATGGCAGAAGAATTTAATAAGTACTTTAGATCTGTCTTCACGAAGGAAGACACAAGCAATCTCCCAGATGTAGGGATGGGCCAAGGACATAGGATAACAGAGAAAATGAAACAGATTGATGTTAGGAATGAAATGGTGATGAGTAGACTGATGGGACTGAAGGCTGACAAATCCCCAAGTCCAGATGGTCTGCATCCTAGGGTACTAAAGGAGGTGGCCCTGGAAATTGCGGATGCATTGGTAATCATTTTCCAATGTTCCTTAGATTAAGGATCAGTTCCTGAGGATTGGAGAATGGCTAATGTTATCCCACTTTTTAAGAAAGGAGGGAGGGAGAAAACAGAGAACTATCGACCTGTCAGCCTAACATCAGTAGTGGGGAAGATGCTAGAGTCCATTATTAAAGATGAAATAGTGGCATATCTAGATAGTAATGATAGGATTGGGCCGAGCCAGCATGGATTTACCAAGGGTAAATCATGCTTGACTAATCTATTGGAGTTTTTTGAGGATGTAACCAGGAAGTTAGACAAGGGAGATCCAGTGGATGTAGTGTACCTCGATTTTCAGAAGGCATTTGATAAGGTCCCACATAGGAGATTGGTGGGTAAAATCAAAGCTCAGGGCACTGGGGGGAAGACATTGACATGGATAGAAAAATGGTTGGCAGATAGAAAGCAAAGGGTAGCGGTGAATAGGTGTTTCTCAGAATGGCAGGTGGTGACTAGTGGGGCGCCACAGGGCTCAGTAATGGGACCTGTTTACGATTTACGTCAACGATTTAGATGAAGGCATTGAGAATAACACCAGCAAGTTTGCTGATGTTACTAAGCTGGGTGGCAGTGTGACATGTGATGAAAATGTTAGGAGAATTCAGGGTGACTTGGATAGTCTGGGTGAGTGGGCAGATACTTGGCAGATGACATTTAATGTGAATAAGTGTGAGGTTATCCACTTTGGGAGTAAGAACAGGAAGGCAGATTATTATCTGAGCGGTGTAGAGTTAGGTAAGGGAGAAATACAAAGAGATCTAGGAGTCCTTGTTCATCAGTCACTGAAGGTGAATGAGCAAGTGCAGCAGGCAGTGAAGAAGGCTAATGGAATGTTGGCCTTTATTACAAAGGGAATTGAGTACAAGAGCAAGGAAATCCTTTTGCATTTGTACAGGGCCCTGGTGAGACCACACCTGAAGTATTGTGTACAGTTTTGGTCTCCAGTGTTAAGGAAGGACATCCTGGCTGTAGAGGAAGTGCAGCGTAGATTCACAAGGTTAATTCCTGGGATGTCAGGACTGTCTTACGCAGAGAGGTTAGAGAGACTGGGCTTGTACACGCTGGAATTAAGGAGATTGAGAGGAGATCTGATTGAAACATATAAGATTATTAAGGGATTGGACAAGATAGAGGCAGGAAATATGATCCAGATACTGGGAGAGTCCAGTACCAGAGGGCATGGTTTGAGAACAAGGGGTAGGTCATTTAGGACAGAGTTAAGGAAAAACTTCTTCTCCCTGAGAGTTGTGGAGGTTTGGAATGCATTGCATCAGAAGGCAGTGGAGACCAATTCTCTGGATGCTTTCAAGAAGGAGCTAGATAGGTATCTTATGGATCGGGAAATCAAGGGATATGGAGACAAGGCAGGAACCGGGTATTGATAGTAGATGATCAGCCATGATCTCAAAATGGCGGTGCAGGCCCAAAGGGCCGAATGGTCTACCTCTGCACCTATTGTCTATTGAATACAATCCAAGAGCCAACAAATGCTCCTCATATGTTAGTCCCTGCATTCCATGAATCATCCTCGTGAGTCTTCTCTGAACTCTCTCCAACATCAGCACATCTTTTCTAAGATAGGGGCCCCAAAACTGCACACTGTATTCCAAATGGGGTCTCACCAGTGCCCCATAGAGCCTCATCAACACCTCCTTACTCTTATACACTATTCCTCTTGAAATGAATGCCAACATAGCATTCGCTTTCCTTACTGCTGATCCAACCTGGTGGTTAACCTTTAGGGTATCCTGCACTAGGACCCCCAAGTCCCTTTACACTTCCGATTTTTGAATTTTCTCCCCATCTAAATAATAATCTGCCTGATTGTTTCTTCTTCCAAAATGTACAACCGTACATTTCTCAACATTGTATCTCGTCTGCCATTTCTTTGCCCACTCTCCTAAACTGACCAAGTCTCTCTACAACCTTTCTGTTTCTTCAACACATTCTGCTCCTCCACCTATCTTGGTATCATCTGCAAACTTAGACACAAAACTATTTAATCCATAATCTAAATCATCGATATACAGTGTAAAAAGAAGCGGCCCCAACAGCGACCCCTGCAGAACACCACTAGTAACCAGTAACCATCTAGAGTAGGATCCCTGTATTCCCACTCCTTGCTTTCTGCCTGTCAGCCAATGCTCCACCCATTTCAATATCCTTCCTGTAATTCCATAGGCCCTCATCTTATTAAGCAGCCTCTTATGCAGCACCTTATCAAAGTCCTTTTGAAAATCAAAATACACAATATCCACAGCCTCTCCCTTGTCAATCTTATTTGAGATTACCCCAAAAAAATTCCAATAGGTTGGTGAGGCAGGAACTTCCCTTCATGAAACCATGCTGGCTTGGGCCTATCTTGTCATTCACCTCGAGGTAATTCATAATCTCATCCTTGAGGATCGACTCCAATATTTTCCAACTACTAATGTCAGACTAATAGGTCTGTAATTTTCTTTTTGATACCTCCCCCCTTTCTTAAACAACAGAACTACATTTGTGACCTTCCAGTTCTCCGGAACTCTGCCAGAGTCTACTGATTCCTGAAAGATTATTTCCAATGCCTCCACAATCTCCAAAGCCACCTCCTTCAGAACCTGTGGATGCACTTCATCCGGTCTGGGAGACTTATCTATCCTTAGTCCATTTAGATTTTCAAACACTTTCTCTTGCATTAACAATCAGGTATACAGGTGTACCTAATAAAGTGGCCATTGAGTGTATGCTCTGAAAATATTGTTGAATTGAAGCTGAGAGGTAGGAAAATTGAAAGAAAGAACCTTAGGAGTCCTGTTAGCAGGCAAATTCTTTTTAGTTCCTTTATCTTATCAATAGTCTCCCCATCCCTGATCAACATCACGGCCTTGCACATCATTCCAACATTAGCCCCTTACAAAGTTCTGAATATCTATGCCATATCTGGTCTACCTCTGTACAAGGACATACTCAGTCCTCCCATCACAGTGCCCTCTGTGCGTTAGTCTACCTGGCCAGAATACATACACCCAAGGAACTAGTACCAAGAGCATATTCTTGTGGTCATTGCTTCTAATTTCTAGTGTTTAATTTTCATCATAGAGTCTATAAGTCTATGACATCACTAATTGCCCCTAAGCTGGTTATTTAAGTAGGTAGTTAGGTGTCACCCATATTGCTGACAGACTGGTTGGATATGTACAACCAGTGTTTCGTGTCATGACCAAGAAAGCACACCAGCACCTCTACTTCCTCAGGACTCTGAAGAAATTGAACATGGTCCTTCTGACACTCACCAGGTTTTATTGATGCACCATAGAGTGCATCCTAGCTGGATGCATCACAGCTTGGTGTGGTAACTGCTCTTGCCCTTGACAAAGAGAAACTGCAGCGGTTTGTGGATACAGCTGAGCATATCATGGAAAACAGCTTCTCCTCCATGGACTTTGTCTACACTTCTCGCTGACTTAATAAATCAGACAGCATAATCAAAATTATGCTGTACCGTCTCTCTTCTTTGCTCTCACATCGGGCAGAAGATACAAAAATCTTTAAAGCACGTTCCATTGGGCTCATCGACAGCTTTGCCCCACTGTTGTAGGATTATTGAGTGATTCCCTAGTCTGATAAGTTGGACTCCGTACCTTACTATCTAACTTGTTATCACCTTATACTTTACTGTCTACCTGCATGGTGTTTGCTCTGCAGCTGTCACACTTTATTCTGCATTCTGGTTTTGTTTTCCCTTGTTCGACCTCAATACACTGCGAAGTGAATTGATTTGCATGAGTAGTATGCACGACAAGATTTTCACTACACCTCAGTATGTGACAATAATAAGCCAATTTACCAGTTTGATTTGGCTTACAGTGGAAAATTTCAGACAGTTGTGGACACAGCACAGGACATCACAGAAACCAGCCTCCATGGACTCTGCACTTCTTGCTACCATAGTAAGGAAGCCAGCATAATCAGAAATCACTTCCATCCTGGACATTCTCTACCATTGGGTAGAACATACAAAAGCTTGAGCCCATGTACCACCAGGCTCAAGAACAGTTTTTATCGCACTGTTATCAGACTCCTGAACAGACCTACTGTACAATAAGCTGGATTGCTGGCCTCACTATCTACCTTGTAATAATCTTGCACGTTAGCATTTACTTCCACTGCACTTTTTTCTTTAAGTTTTGCACTTTATTCAAAGTTCAAAGTAAATTTATTATCAAAGTATGTATATGACACCATATACTACCCTGGGAATCTTTTTTTTTTGCAGGCAGTTGTAGTAGAAAAAAGAAATACAATAGAATCAATGAAAAGTTGCACACAGAGATTGACAAGTAACCAATGTGCAGAAGACAAATTGTGCAAATGCTGAGAACATGAGCTGCAGTCTTTAAAGTGACTCAGCATTATTATTCAATTATAATAACTTGTTATTATTATAATAACTTGATATTATTCAGCATTTTATTGTTTTAGCTTGTTCTACCTCAATGCACTGTGTAATGATCTGATCTGTATGAACAGAATGCAAGGCAAGATTTGCACTGTAACTCAGTACATGTGACAATAATAAACCAATATCAATAAACCAGTATTGTTCTGTGCTTTAGAACAGAGATGAGGAGAAATTTCTTTAGCCAGAGTGTGTCCATTGCCACAGATGGCTGTGGAGGCCAAATCATTGGGTATGTTTAAAATGGAGGTTGTTAGGTTCTTGATTAGCCAAGGCATCAAAAGTTATGGGGAGAAAGCAGGAGAATGGGGTTGAGAGAGATAATAAATCAGCCATGATGGAATGGCGGAGCAGACTCGATAGACTGAATGGTCAAATTCTGTTCTTGTGTCTTATGGTCTTATGGGTCCAATGTTCTAATTCACTTCACTGTACGCTGACAGACAAATCAGCTAATACCCCTGTGTGCAGTTGTATGCTCATCACTGCAGTCTCCCACAATAATAATATTACAGAAAGTGACTCAACCTCATTAGAGAGTGATATTTGTTGAAGGTGCGTAAGAGCGGTGGTGGGTTCTGCGCGAGATCTCATCGCCATTTGATTGATTTGTCCCTGATGCTGTAGGTGTGTGCTAAGCCACTGCTCACTCTGACGTCCCTGAGGCGTTGGTTTATAAAAACAAAGATATCATTTTGCCTTTCTGTACACAGAGGTGCATTTTCCTCCCACGATCCTCAGATTTGCTTTTGGCCTTTAGTTATAGCAGTAACAGTGATGTGAATTAATAGAGAGCACTGTGGAGAGTAGCAACACAGACCGTTGGAACAGTTTGGCAACTGCAGAGGCAGAGGGGTTAGACCATAAGATATAGGAGCAGAAATAGGCCATTCAGTCCATCAAATCTGTTGCGCCATTCTGTTATGCATGGCTGACTTATTGTCTCTCTCAACCCCATTCTCCTGCCTTCTCTCAGTGACCTTTGATACCTTTACTAATCAAGAACCTATCAACCTCTTCTTTAAATACCCCCAATGACTTCACTTCCACAGTCATCTGTGGCAACAAGTTCAACAGATTCAGCACACTTCACCTCTGTTCTAAATGGATGTCCTTCTCTCCTAAAGCTCTCCCTCTGGTTCCAGATTCCCCCACTACAGGAAACATTCTCCCCACATCCACTCTATCCAGACCTGACAATATTCAAAAGTTTTCAATGAGGTTGATGTCAAAGTCAAAATAAAATTTATTATTAAAGTACGTATATGTTACAATATACCACCTTGAGATTTGTTTTCTTGCAAGAATTTACAGGGAGATGAAGAAATGCAATATTTTCAGATTTCAGGGCCAGACCCTGCATCAGGTCCGAGAGTGAGGAGTGGCAATTGATGGTCGAAAAAGGAGAGAGAGAGGAGGCGAGACAAGGGCTGGCAGGCGATAGGAGGAACCATGTGGGGTGGGGGATGATGGGCAGATGGAGTTGGATGGAGGGGAAGGGGGACAGAGGTAGGGAGAAAGTGATTGGTGGATGGTAGGTCAAAACAGATAAGAAGTGTTATAGAGTCAGGGAGCTATACAGCATGGATACAGGCCCTTCAGCCCAACTGGTCCATGCCGACCATGGTGTCCACCCAGCTAGTCTCAATATCCTGCGTATGTCCCTTTAAGCCCTACCCCTGCATGTACCTAACCAAGTCCCTCTTAACTGATACTATTGCACCAGCTTCAGCCCCTTCCTCTGGCAGTCACCACCATCATCAATGTGAAACAGCTGGCTCTCAGGTCCCTTTTAAAATGTTAAGCTTAAGGGATTCTGCGGAAGCTGGAAATCATAAGCAACACACACAAAATGCCCGAGGAGCTCAGCAGTTGAAGCAATATCTACGTGGGGAATAAACAGGCTGCAACCCTTCATCAGAACTAGAAAGAAGAATGAAGAAGCTAGAATCGGAAGGTGGGGGTACTGTAAGCTGACAGATGATAAGTGAAACCACATGAGGTTTAATTTGTTAAATCTTTCTCTTCCCACTCTAAATCTACAACCCTTAGTTTTAACACCATAAAGCCATAAGATATAAGAGAAGCCTATATCTCCAGTCTCCTGCCTTCCTGCCTTCTCCCCATATCACTTCATGCCCTGACCAGTCCAGAATCTATCAACCTCTGCCTTCTATATATATATATATAAAGACTTGGCCTCGATGGCTGCCTGTGACAAATAATTCTACGGATTCACCACTCTCTGGTGAAAGAAATTTCTTCTCATCTCCATTCTAAAAGGTCACCCCTCTATTCTGAGGCTATGTCCTTTGGTCTTAGACTCTCCCACCATAGGAAACATCCTCTCCACATCCACTCTATCAAGGCCTTTCACTATTTGATTGGTTTCAATGAGGTCACTGCTCATACTTCTGAATTCTACTTAATACAAATCTAGAACCATCAAACGCTCTTCATATGATATTCAATCCTGGAATCATTTTCATCAACCTCTTCTGAACCCTCTCCAGTTTCAGCACATCCTTTCTAAGATAAGGGGCCCAAACCTGCTCACAATACTCCAAGTGAGGCCTCACCAGTGCTTTATAAAGTTTCAATGTCACTTGCTTTTATATTCTTGTCCTCTTGAAATGAATGCTAACATCACATTTGCCTTCCTCACCACAGACTCAACTTGCAAATCAACTTTCAGAGGATCCTGCACAAGGACCCCCAAGTCCATTTGCACTTCAGTTTTTAAAATATTTTCTCTCCGTTTAGAAAATAGTCAACACTTTCATTTCCTCTGCCAAAGTGTATGACCATACATTTTCCAACGCTGTATTCCATCCACTATTTCTTTGCCCATCTTTCTAATCTGTCTAAGTCCTTCTGTAGCCTCTTTACTTCCTCATAACTACCTATCCTCCAGCTATCTTCATATTGTCTCCAAACTTTTCAACAAACCATCAATTCCATCATTCAAATAACATAAAAAGAATTGGTCCCAATAGGGATCCCTCTGGAACGCCACTAGTCACCAGCACCCAGGCAGAAAAGATTCCCTTTATTTCCACACCTTACCTCCTGCCAATCGGTCTCTGCTTTACCCATGCTAGAACCTTTCCTGTAATACCATGGGCTCATAGCTTGTTAGGTAGCTTCATGTATGACACCTTGACAAAGGCCTTCTGAAAATTGAAGTACACAACATCCATCTGTTCTCCTTTGTCTATCCTGCTTGTTATTTCTTCAAAGAATTCCAACGGATTTGTCAGGCAAGATTATACCTTGAGGAAACCATGCTGACTATAGCCTATTTTATCATGTGCTCCAAGTGCCCTGAGACCTCATCCTTAATAACCAACTCCGACATCTTCCAAACCACTGAGGTAGACTGTGAGGCCAAAGGTTCATCTTCTTGCACAAGATGAAGAGTCCAATAACAGTGAGAGAGAAGCTGTCCTTGACACTGGTGATTCCATAAGTGCATTAAGGTAGTACAAGGCAAGACAATAATAGACCATAGAATAAAGTGCTACAGAGAAAATGCAGCATGGGCAAACAATAAGGTGCAAGAGCATAATGACGTAGATGGTTAGGCCAAGGAGCCATATTATCATAGTCGGGCAGGGGTTCCATGGACCAATCCCATTAAATAAGGGATCCATGGACCACGGTTTGGGAATGCCTGTACCAGAGAATTATTCAATATTCTTATAACAGAAACTGTCAGAACTAGAATCAGAATCTGGTTTAATATCATTGGCATATGTTGTGAGATATATATTTCTTATTGTAATTTATAGTATTTTATATATTTTCTATATACTGTATATATACAATACTGTACAAAAGTCTTAGGTGCATATGTATACTTGCTAGAAAGTTTAAGATGGTACTGTAGTAATTCTATCTATTGCACTGTGCTGCTGCTGCTGCAAAAAACAAAATTATGACATATGTGAGTAACAATAAACCTGATTCTGATATGGTTCTCTATTGTGGACTGAGAAAAGGGCAGGGAGAGGGGAATTATGGTTTGGAAATGGGGAAAGGAGAGGGGAGGGAGTGGGAAGCTCCAGAGAGACATTCTGTAATGATCAATAAACCAATTGTTTGGAATCAAATGACCTTGCCTGGTGTCTCAGCCGGGTGTGTCTGCTCCTGCATCACCTCCTGCCCCTGGCACATCTTCTCTGCCACTTGTCCCACACCCCTCCTGCGGCGCTCCACCATCACCATTTCCAATATCCTTTGCTCCCACCAGATTTACAAACTCACTCTCTGCTCCATGTTGACAAGTACAACATTGTGCAAAGGTCTTACGCACCCTAGCTATATATATGTTCTTAAGACTTTTGCACAGTACTGCTTAGGTCTTAAATGATGGATACATGGAAGCTTTGTCAAGCATGCGGGTCCAAGAGCTGGGCAGTACCTGTTAGGGTTTTGTATCTTCTGCCCAAAGGAAGGGGAGAAGAGAGAGAAAATGCTTGACGTGGGTACCAGGTTGGAAGTCTGAACAGTGTGTGGTCCCTAATCTAGAGAACTTGTCCCAGCATGCCACAGATATTTGACACATTCTCTGATAACTGTTGTCTCAGCAGATTCTCCTTTTCACAATCCTCACGAAAAGGTGGAGATACGAATGTTTTACTACATCACAACGGTACTCTGGAAGAATTTCTTCATTCATGGGATTGAAGTATGTGAAGGTAGGTTAGATTCATATTGGAATAGGTTAAAAGGTCAGCACAAATTTATGGACCGAAGGGTCTGTACTGTGTGGTACAGTTCTATGTTCTACACTCAGTGGCCACTTTATTAGGTACACCTGTTCACCTGCTCGCTAATGCAGATATCTAATCAGCCAATCATGTGTCAGCAACTCAATGCATCAAAGAATGCAGACATGTTAAAAAGGTTCAGTTGTTATCCAGATCAAGCATCAGAATGGGGAAATCTGATTGAAATGACCTGGACCATGCAATGAGTATGGTGCCAGACTGGGTGGTTTGAGTATCTCAGAAACTGCTGATCTCTTGGGACTTTCATGATAACAGTTTCTAAAGTTTACAGACAATGGTGGAAAAAACCCCAAAAAAAACCTGTGAGCAGCAGTTCTGTGGCCAAAAAATGCCTTGCTAATGAGAGAGATCAGAGGACGATGGTCAGACTGGTTCAAACTGACAGGAAGGTGTCAGTCGCTCAAATAATCATAGATCACGACTGCAGTGTGCAGAAGAGCATCTCTGAATTCACAACATGTTGATCCTTGAAGTGAATGGGCTACAGCGGCAGAAAACCATGAACATACATCCAGTGTCCTCTTTATTAGGTACAGGATGCATCTAATACAGTGACTACTGAGTGTACATTCTCTGTTCCATTTAACATCAAGACTTAGCCTAAAACTAAACTTGATCTCAACTGCAATCCACTGTGTCTCTGTGTGAAATAGTAATGAGCACAAAATGTGAAGCCAGTGGTGCAGAAACATCCTCACAGGTGGATGATTGACTATGGCACAAAAGTCTGTCTGACTGAAAGGCGCCCTGTACAGTATGTTCAGGAGATCATCAACAGCCAGGTTTCTTTGTCTCCCAATTTCATCTCTTTAGTGCTGTTGTGGTCCAACATGAGCTGCGTGCTGTGACTCCTTTGGCTTCTCACCCTCCGTCAGAGACACAAATGTAGTAAGTGTTTTGTGGCAACTCTGTTCGGCTGCCTTTTTGTACAGCTCGGATGAGTGCAAATGTGAAGGGAGTTTTGCCCTGTAATATATTGTATTTAAAGAAACATTCAACGTGGTAAAATCAGCATCATCTTTATTATCACAGACATAAGTCATAAAAGTTGCTATTTTGTGAAAACAGTACCGTGCAAGACATAAAACTAATTACTGCAAGTTGTAATAAGAGATATTAAAACAATACAGTACATGCATAACAAATTACTATTAGTGACAATAAACATAAATAAAATAATAGTCCAAAAAAGGAAAATATACTGAGGCAGTGTTCATGGATTCATTGTCCATTCAGAAATCTGATAGTGGAAGTGAAGAAGCTGTTTTTAAAATGTTGAGTGTGTATCTTCCGGGTTCTGTACCTCATCCCTGATGGTAGTAAAGAGAAGAGGGCCTATCCTGGGTGGTATTGTCCTTCATGGTGGATGCTACCTTCTTGAGGCATCACCTTTTGAAGATGATCCTGATGGTTGAGAGGCTTTTGATTGTAATGGAAATGACTGAGTCTACAACCCTTCATTATTGTTGAATATACTGAGAAACTGGATATGCAACCTCTGACACCAGGTAGACAATCTCTGAAGGGTACTGATAATGGTTGGGATCATCTGTCTTGTAAAGACACTGCCCAGGGGAAGGCAATGGCAAACCACTTCTGTAGAAAAATTTGCCAAGAACAATCATGGTCATGCGACCAGGATCAACTATGTCATACAACCTGGCACATAATGATAATGATGACTGAAACAGAGGTTCCTTTAGGTTGTCATAGCCGGGCTGGTGAGGGGGAGAGTAGTAGATAAGATCCCACTACCTATTAAATGCTCCCAAAGATGTTCATCTCAAATAGCCTATGACAACCACGTCCAGCTCTTGGCCTTCATGTGTGGCTTAGCAACTAAGCCAAGCAGAACATTTCTACTGACAAGAGAAGAGTCAAAGATGGGCTGCTGGCACCTTAAAATTCTGTATTGGACGCAACATCCATGGTTGTCCCCAGCCAATGGAAGCTTCAGAAACTCAGATAGATCGAAATGCTTTAGCTTTGCATGCAATCCATACCAGTCAAACCAAACATAATTACACAGAGACAGTAAAAGGAACACAGAATGTACTGTAAGTCCATAAGACATTGGAGCAGAATTAGGCCATTCAGCCCATCGAGTCTGCTCTGTCACTTGGTTTATTTTGTGTAGGGCAAGTCATTGGGTGTATCTAAAGTGGAGGTTGATCGGTTCTTGATTAGTAAAAGTGTCAAAGGTTATGGCGAGAAGACAGACGGATGACACTGAGAGAGATAATAAATCATGCATGGTGGAGCAGACTTGATGGTCTGAATGGCCTTATCCTGCTCCTATGCCTTATAGCCATTAGCTTGCACTGTTAGTCATCACTTACTCAAATCAATTTGTTTTATTATTTTCACCTGTACCAAAGTGCAGAGGAAAAAATTGTCTTTTGTACCATCCTGACAGGTTAATGCATCACATCTGAGAGAGTACAAGGAAAAACAATAACAAAATGTAGAGTAAAGTATTACAGTTACAGACGAAGTGCAGCTTAGGCAGACAACGAAGTTCAAGGTCATGAAAAGGTAGATTGTTACATCAAGAGCCTGAAAAAGTCTGGAGATGCTGGAAATCCCAAGCAACACACACAAAATGCTGGACGAACTCAGCAGGTCAGGCAGCACCTATGGAAATGGGCAAACAGTTAACGTTTCAGTATGAGATCCTTGTTCGGGAGTGGGAAGGAAGGGGTAGATGCCAGAATAAAGAAGTTGGGGGTGCAAGAAGGCTAGCTGGAAAGTGATAGGCGAAGCCAAGTGAATGGGAAAGGTAGCGGCTGGAGAAGAAGGAATCTGATAGGAGAGAAGAGTGGACCATGGGAGAAAGGGACCCAGTAGGAGGTAATAGACAGTTGAGAAGAGGTAAAAGGTCAGAGTGGGGAATAGAGGAAGAGCGTGGGGAGAATGTGTTTACTGGAAGGAGAAATCGGTGTTTATGACATCAGGTAAAGAGTCCAACATATTGCACAAGGGAACCATTCAATAATTTTACAACAGCAGGGTAGAAGCAGTCCTTGAGCCTGGTGGTACATGCTTTCAGACTTTTATATCTTCTACCCAATGGGAGGCAGAGATGAGAGAACGTCTTGGATGGGCATGGTCCTGGCATAGGAGAGCATGATTCACTTAATACCTGGAAAGGTGATTCACTTTCAGAATGATGGAATCATTCTTCACTCTGAATACACCCAATCACTCGGTGTCCACTGCCTTCGGTGACAATGAATTCCATAGATTTACCACCCCTTGGCTGAAGAAATTCCTCCTCATCTCTGTTCTAAAAGGACATTTCAATGCCAGGGAAATGTCAATGTCAGTGTTCTGGAATATATTTTATTCTTTGTTAATTTATGTGTGGTAATACTGCTTTATGTGTTGTGTGTGAATTATATGTACTGTGTTGTGCACCTTAGTCTGGAAAAAAGTTGTTTTGTTTGGCAATATACATGTTGAATGACAATAAACTTGAATTTGAACTTGAGAAAAATAAACTGAATGGGATTTGATGAAGTGCAGCTCATTCTAACTATGGGCCAGCAATGCACTTGCAAACCAATCCACTGTGAGACTCAGTAATGAATTTCCGTTCTGCAAGGAATTAGTTTATGTATCTGGAGGTGGTGATTTTCATTGTGGTTCTTTGCATGTTCCTATGAAAGGGGATGACGTGTTTCTGGAGAGGAACATCCAGTGGGAGTTGGGAGGTGTGAAACTGCCAGGATGGGTGCCAAGGTTCTGAGAAGTGCTGCTAGATGATTGTCATGGAAACGGAGCACAGGAAATATCTAAGTGGATTAGTTGGGAAAAATGAAGGGAAATTGTTAAAAAGCAGTCTCCAGCACCTCAGTGCAAGGTGATGTTCAATGATCTTACAAGGAAAGCCATGAGAGATGTGATTTCTTTGAATGATAAGGTTTTGCTTGACTTCTACCTTTCCTGTATTCTTTGTTTCACTGATATAGATATGACACCTTTGGCAGGATAATAACTTATTGTCCATCTCAAATGTTTCAGTAAATTTAAGACCATAAGACGTAGGAGCAGAATTAGACCCTTTGGCCCATTGAGCCTGCTCTGTCAATCAATCATGGCTGAATTATTATCCCCTCAACCTTATTCTGTTGCCCCCTTCCATAATCTTTGACTCACTGACTAATCAAGAACTTCCATTTTAAATATACCTGATAACTTGGCCTCCAAAGCCATCTGTGACAGCAAATTCCACAGATTCACCACCGGAAAAGAGAGGAAGAGGAATCTCTTTAGCCAAAGGGACATCCTTCTATTCTGAAGCTGTGCCCTCTGGTCCTAGACTCTCCCACTATTAGAAGCATCCTCTCCATCCTCTGTCTAGGTTAGCAGTAAGGCTCTAACGAGAAAGCTCAATATGGTCTGAATCCTTCCACAACCATCGTACAATCGGTTTGTCAGACTTCTACAAGCCCACGTAAACTTCTGTGAATGGTTGCTTTGCAGAGGTGATTTACCAGGATGCTCGCTGGGGAGAGCATATCGTATGACGTTAGGTTACGCAAGCTAGGACTTTTCTCTTTGGAACAAAGGAGTGTGAAAGTTTACTTGATAAAGTCATATAAGATGTTAAGAGGCATACATTGAATGGATAGCCAGGGACATTTTCTCACAGCAGAAACGGGTAATAAGGTGCATAATTTTAAAGTAATTAAACCTCACTTCTTTCCCTTACCTTGGCCCTTGCCATGTGTCTAATAACATAAACAGACTTAAATTTCTGAAGGAAGTCCAAACAAGCCCTGTTTGCATTTTTAATTTGGTGCTAAAGTCTGCAAGCAACTGTCACAGCCAACTTGTGCTCAGCAGAAAGTCACATTGATAGAGTTGACAGCCAGCACTGTTTTCCCAAGGCAGCACCAGAGGAAATCCTTTTTAGGTGATGGGAGGGAAGTATAAGGGATGTATCAGAGGTAAAATTTTTACACCAAGAGTGGAGGGTGCATGCAATGCCCTGTCAGAAGTGGTGGTAGAGTCAGATACATTAGGGACATTTAATAATCTCTTAGGTAGGCACATGAGGTCCTTTAACATCTGCCAGACGATGCTGAGGATGTTCTATGAGTCTGTGGTAGCCAGTGCTATCATGTTTGCTGTTGTGTGCTGGGGCAGCAGGCTGAGGGTAGCAGACACCAACAGAATCAACAAACTCATTTGTAAGGCCAGTGATGTTGTGGGGGTGGAACTGGACTCTCTGACGGTGGTGTCTGGAAAGAGGATGCTGTCCAAGTTGCATGCCATCTTGGACAATGTCTCCCATCCACTCAATAATGTACTGGTTAGACACAGGAGTACATTCAGCCAGAGACTCATTCCACCAAGATGCAACACTGAGCGTCATAGGAAGTCATTCCTACCTGTGGCCATCAAACTTTACAACTTCTCCCTCAGAGTGTCAGACACCCTGAGCTAAAAGGCTGGTCCTGGACTTATTTCCACTTGGTTGAATTTACCTATTATTAATTAATTATTATTAAGTAATAATTAATTAATTAATTCTACACTATTCTTGGTTGGTGTGACTGTAACGAAACCCAATTTCCCTCGGGATCAATAAAGTATGTCTGTCTGTCTGGATGATAGAAAAATGGAGGCTATGTGGGAGGGGGGAGGGTTAGATTGATCTTAGAGTAGGTTAGAATATCGACACAACATAGAACATAGAACAATACAGCATAGTACAGGCCCTATGACCCACAATGCTGAGCCAACCCTTAAATTCTGCCTCCCATATAACCCTCCACCTTAAATTCCTCCATCTACCTGTCTAGTAGTCTCTTAAATTTTGCTAGTGTATCTGCCTCCACACACTCAGGCAGTGCATTCCACACACCAACCAATCTCTGAGTGAAAAACCTTCCTCTAATATCCCCCTTGAACTTTCCACCCCTTACCTTAAAGCCATGACCTCTTGTATTGAGCAGTGGTGCCCTGGGGAAGAGGCGCTGGTTATCCACTCAATCTATTCCTCTTAATATCTTGTACACCTCTATCATGTCTCCTCTCATCTTCCTTCTCTCCAGAGAGCAAAGTCCTAGCTCCCTTAATCTCTGATCAGAATCCATACACTCTAAACCAGGCAGCATCCTGGTAAATCTCCTCTGTACCCTTTCCAATGCTTCCACATCCTTCCTATAGTGAGGTGACCAGAACTGCACATAGTACTCCAAGTGTGGCTTAACCAGAGTTTTATAGAGCTGCATCATTATCCCACGACTCTTAAACTCTATCCCTCGACTTATGAAAGGTAACATTCCATAAGCTTTCTTAACTAACTGTGAGGCAACTTTCAGGGATCTGTGGACATGTACCCCCAGATCCCTCTGCTCCTCCACACTACCAAGTATCCTGCCACATCAAAGTAACATCATGGGCCAAAGGCCCTGTATCGTGTGCTGTACTATGTTCTAAGTTTCCACTGAGCCCCACGAGTACAACAGACTGAAGGCAAATATGCCAGCAGAACTTTTTATCTTTAGCACAAGAGATTCTGCAGATGCTAGAAATCTAGAACAAAACACCCAAAATGCTGGAGGAACTCAGCAAGTCAGGCAGCATCTCTGGAGGGGAATAAATAGTTGACATTTTGGGTGAAGGCCCTTCATTAGCCGTTTATTCTCCTCCATCGATGGTGCCTGACCTTCTGAGTTCCTCCAGCATTTTGTGTGTGTGTTCTACATCCTGCTTTGTTCTCTCAGTTTCCGGGTAATTCAGACAATCAGGAACTTTCTTGTCCTCTTGGCACCTCAAGCACTTCACAGCACAAACCTGAGTTGGTCACTCATTAATGGTTGTCCACTTTAAACTTGTGAGTTAGACAATAAGGTGCAAGGCCATAATGAGGTAGACTGTGCGGTCAAGAGCCTATCTTACTGTATTAGGGCACTGGTACTAGTCTTATAATAACTGGATAGATGCTGTCCTTGAGCCTACTTGTACATACTTTAAGGCTTTTGTACCTTCTGCCCGATGAGAGACGACAGAAGAGGAATGCCCAGGACTGTGATATATTCAATTAAGTTGGGCAGCCATGACAATGTAACAGTTGCCACAATGCTTTCTATTACTAGAGATCACTGACTGACGTTCAATTCCCATTGGAATCTGTCTGGAATTTGTACATTCTCCATGTGGACCTGTGGGTTTCCTCCCACATTCCAAAGACATCGAAGTAAGTTGTGGGCAGGCTTAGTAGGCACTGGAAGCATTGCGACCATTGTGGGCTGACATTAGCACATCCTCAAAGTGTGCTGGTGGTTGACGCAAGTGACCCATTTCACTAACTATTTCGATGTTTCGATGTACGAGTGACAAATAAAACTCATACTTACCTTTACCTTATAGTAATCCAGTATAATTATGTGCTTGATTATCGGCATGGACTTGATGGGCTGAAGGACCTGCTGCCGTACAAAGGGTCTTGCAGGTATATCTCGCTTACAGGTATGGGGGAGGGAGCTACTGCATGAGAATCGAAACAAGCTGCAGAGTGTTGTAACCTTAGCCATCTCCATTGTGGGCACTAAGACTCCATTGTATCGATGACACCATCATTAGGACCCCCGTTACCTAGGTCATGCCCCCTTCTCATTGCTACCATCAGCGGGAGGTACAGGAGTCTGAAGACACACAATAATACAGGAGGAGCTTCTTCCCATCTACCATCTGATTTCTGAATGGACATTGAACCCATGAACTCTCCTTTACTGCTTATTTTTATTTCTTTTTTTTGCACTAATTTAATTTAACTACTATATATACACTTACTGCAATTCAGGTTTTTTCTCTATTATTGTGTATTGCAATGTACTGCTGCTGCATAACAACAAATTTCACAACAGATGCCAATGATATTAATCCCAGTTCTGATGTTTATCAACTCCGTATGGTGTCGCCTTTCCCAAATAGTCGGATTGCCTTTTTGTTGACTGGATGTCTTGAGATCTTTTTAAAATTCCACCTCAAAGGCAGACAAACTTCATAAGACTATATGGCCATAAGACATAGGAGCAGAGTTCAGCCATTCAGCCCATTGAATTGACTTCAGCTTCCCATCATGGCTGATTTATTATCCCTCTCAATTTCATTCTCCTGCTTTCTCCATGTAACTTTTGATAACCTAACTAATCAAGAACCTATTAAACACCACCTTTAATATACCCAATTACTTGGTCTCCACAGCTGTATGTAGCAATGAATCCACAGATTCATTACCCTCTGGCTGAAGAAATTCCTCCTCATCTCTGTCCTAAATGGACATCTCTCTATTCTAAAACTGTGCCCACTGGTCCTCGTCTCATTCACTGTAGTAAACATCCTCCCGAAATCCACTTAATTCAGACCTTTCAATATTTGATAGATTTCAATGAGGTTCACCCTCATTCTTCTAAACTCCAGTGTGTACAGACCCAAAGCCATCAAATGTTAACCCTTTCATTCTCGAAATCATGTTTTTTTAGACAAGGGGCCAAAACAGCTCACAATGCTACAAGCCTGGTCTGATGAATGCCTTATAACACCATAGCATTACATCCCTGCTCTTATATTCTAGTCCTCTCAAAATGAATGCTAAAAATGCATTTGCCTTCCTCATCAAGAACTCAACGTGCAAGTTAACCTTACGGAATCCTACATGAGGACTCCAAAGTTCTTTTGCATCACTAATTTGTGAATTTTCTCTTCTTTTAGATTATAGTCTACATCTTTATTTCTTCCACCAAAGTGCATAGCCATACAGTTCCATACACTACATTTAATCTGCCACTTACCTGCCCATTCTCCCAACCCACCTTTGTGCTTCTGCAGACTTCCTTCTTCCTCTACACTTCCTGCTCCTCCACCTATCTTCGTACTGTCCAGAAAGCTATGTATTCCATCATCCAAATCATGGACATATAACGTGAAAAGAAGTGATCCCAACACCAACCCCTGCAGAACAGAGCTAGTCATCAGCAGCCGTCCAGCAAAGGACACCTTTATTCCTACTCTTTGCTTCCCGCCAGTCAGTCAATCTTCTATCCATACCAATATATTTCTTGTAATACCATGGGCTCTCACCTTGTTAAGCAGCTTTATGTGTGGTACCTTGTCAAAAGCCTTCAGGAAATTCAAGTACACAACATCAATAAATTCTGCTTGTTATTTCCTCAAAGCATTCTAATAGATCTGTCAGGCAAGATATCCTCCTTGAGGAAACCATGTTGACTTTGGTCTATTTTATCATGTGCCTCTAGGTATACCAAAACCTCATCCTTAGTAATAGACTCCAACATCTGAAGTAAGGGTAACTGTACTATCCTGTCTTCCACCTCCCCCACTTCTTAAAAAGCTCAAAGAAGCTTACGACACTGTAGGTGTGGGGTGTTGCTTGATGATCTGACCATTGCAATGCATTATTTATTGGTCAGTTGCTGGTTAAATGGCTTTGCTAATGCTCAGCCTGTATGTCATTAAGAAGGTGATGGTGACCATGTTCTTGAACCACTTCAGTCCTTTCTAGGAAACTACTCAATACAATGAAGCTGTATAACCTGTAAGGCCATTTCGCAGGGCATGTAGGAATTAACTTACTGTGATTATGAAGTCCCACATACATATTATCATTTATATTTATTTATTTATTTAGAGACAGAGCACAGAAGAGGCCACTCTAGCCCAACGATCTGCTCTGCCCAACAGCCCGCCTATTTAACCCTAGCTTAACCATAGAAAGATTTGTAATGAGCAATTAACCTACCAACTAGTACGTCCTTGGACCATGGGAGGAAACTGGAACATCCAGTGGAATGCACATGGTCACAGGAAGGACGTACAAACTTCTGATAAAGGACACCAGCATTGGGTATGAACTCCAAGCTCCAACACCCAAACTGGCAATGAAACGTGTTCACCGCTATATTACCATGGCATCCCATCAATAGTCTAAGTAACAATGCTCAGGGCATAATTAGTAATTTTGGAGATGACACTGAAAAAAAAAACAACCTTTGGACTTACTTTCAAGGACTCTGCAACTCACATTCTTGGTATTTATTTATGCATCTATCTAATCATTTATTTATTTATTTGCACAAGTTTATCTTCTTTTGCACATTTGTTATTTGTCACTCTTTGTTTATGTGTAGTTTTTCAATGATACACTTGTAGGAACATTCTATTCTTTGTTCTACTGTGAATGCCCATGAGAAAGTGCATTCCAGGCTTGTATATGGTGACATATATGTACTTTGATAATAAATTTACTTTGAACTTTGAAAAAAAGATGGTGTGGTAAACAATGAAGATTATTGAAAATTACAGAGGGGCATTGATCGGGTGAGGAAGTGGGCCAAGGAATAGCAAGTGGAGTTTAAGTTGGATAAGTGCAAAGAGTTGCACTTTGGAAAGTTAATTCCAGGTCCAACTTTCATAGTGGACGGCATGGCCCTGGAGGATATTGTAGAACAGGTGGACCTTGGAGTACCAGCACATGGGCCTCTGGCAGTGTTTCAGACAGGGAGGTAAAGGAAGCTTTACGCATGCTGGCCTTCATCAATCAGGGCGCTGAGAATCGAAGTCTGAATGTTATGTTACAGTTATATGTGACACTGGCAAAGCCACACTTGGAGTATTATGTTCAGTCAGATCCTTTCTTTTCTGAGCCACAGAGCCAGACTCAGTGCCAGAGACTTGGTTGCTGTGGCTTTTCTTTGATATATGTCATCCCCCCAGAAATATTCAGAATGGTATACTTATTATTGAGAGAAGCCCATTCATTTCCTTTCCCTCTGCTGACAGTCACTCAGCTACCTACCTCTTACAGCTTAGGGGTGACTACCTCCCTGTAGCTTCTAACTCTCACCTCTTCACTCTCCCTTTTGAGCCGAGGTGATCCAGGTCCAGCTCCTGTTCACTAACATGGTCTGTAACGAGTTGTATCCCGAATGCAGTTCTTGCAGATGTAGCAATCAGGGAGACTGGAGCCACATCTTGAATAAGGAGTGCATCGCTGACCTGGGATCCATCCTCACTGCTCTAGTTGGGCACTCGTAAAGCAAAAAAGAGAAACTTGACAAAAAACCTTAACCTAGTCTCCCTCTCTCCTTGCCTAAGCAGTTCCCCACTCTAATTTTGTCCCACTCCAACATGCTGGCCACCCCCACAATGGCCGCCCCACTTCCACTTAACTTCTTTATTTTGGTCCTTGCTAAGTATCTGATAACCCAAATAATTTTAAGTTTCTGCAGAAATACCCAACAGGTCTGGCATGCCTTTTGAATTTGGTGTAAACTCTGTAAGCAACAGCTTCGCAGACTGTCAGACTGTTATAGCTGACACACAGTACCGTTTTCTCAAGACAGCAATGGTGAACACCAGAGGATATCCTTTTGCATACGGTGGTGGGGTGGAGAGACAGCTCTATCAATGGAGGTGCAAGGCACTTCTTCCCTCTGCTAACCTGTAGGCCATCCTTGGGCAAGGTGTAGCACCTGCTTATCCCTCCTGATCGGGGTGACATGAAGCATGGGAACAGGTGGTGGATGGTCGTATGAGCCACTGGTGCATATCACAAATTCTGGCTATGCGACCACTGATGCCAGGCAGACAATCTCTGAATAGTATTGGGGTCACCTGCCCTGTAAAGACGGCCCAGAAGAAGGCAATGACAAACCACTTCTGTAGAAAAAATTGCCAAGAACAATCAAGGGCAAGACCATGATCACCCACATCATATGGCATGGCTCATAATGATGATGATGATCCTTCTATGGTAATTAGAGAGAATTATAATGGAGATGTCAAAGATAAGTTTTTTACACAGAGAGTGGTTGGTGCATACAGTGCCCTGCCAGGGGTAGTGATAGAGGCTGATATGATAGGGACACTTGAAAGACTCTTAGATAGGCACATGAATGATAGAAAAATGGAGGGCTGTGTGGGAGGGAACCATTAGATTGACCTTGGAGCAGGTTAAAATGTTGTCACAAAATGGAGGAGTATGGGCTGTCTAGGAGGGTGGGGTTAGATTGATCGCTGAGTAGGGTTATGACGGTTGGCACAGCATCAAAGTTCAAAGTTTAAAGCTCAAAGTTAATGTATTATCAAAGTACACGTACGTCAGCATATACAACCATGAGGTTCATTTTCTTCTGGGCATTTACAGTAGAACAAAGAAGAAGACACACAAAGAATCAATGAAAGACAACACATATCAAGATGGACAAGCCAGTGTGCAAAAGACAACACACTGTACAAATACAAAAAGAAACAATAATAATAATTAAACAATAACTATCAAGAACATGAGATGAAGAGTCCTTGAAGAGGACCAAAAGGCTTGCACTGTGCTGAACTGCGCAATGTTCTGCATCACTGCTCCAAGTGACCCTACTCTGGCAGTGTAGATCGGCACAACATTGTGGGCCGAAGGGCCTGTATTGTGCGGTAATGATCTATCTGTTGAATTGATTCAGAATTTGGTTGACTGATTGGTATTGGTCATGTTGAAAGGCTCCCTCTGTTGATTTACTCTTGACCATGCTTTCAGAATAAATCACTGTAAAAACAAGGAACGGAGTACGGTTCAGAACAATTTTAAAGGTGCTATGGTGGCATAGTGGTCAGCACAACACTATTAGAGCTTGGGGTGTCGGAGTTCACAGTTAAATTCTAGCACTGTCTATAAGTAATTTATATGTCCTTCTCATGAACAACGAGTCAGCTTACAGAGAGGAGGTGCAGCGGCTAACGGACAGGTGCAGAGCCAACAACCTGAGTCTGAATGTGAACAAAACAAAAGAGATGATCATTGACTTCAGGAGGGCATGGAGCAACTACTCCCCGCTGAACATCGACGGCTCCTCAGTAGAGATCAATAAGAGCACCAGATTTCTTGGTGTTCACCTGGCGGAGAATCTCACCTGGTCCCTCAACACCAATTCCATAGCAAAGAAAGCCCAGCAGCATTTCTATTTTCTGCAAAGGCTGAGGAAAGTCTATCTCCCACACACCCCCTATTCTCATCACATTCTACAGGGGTTGTATTGAGAGCTTCCTGAGCAGCTGCATCACCGCCTGGTTCAGAAATTGCACCATCTCAGATCGCAAGACCCTGCAGCGGATAGTGAAATCAGCTGAGAAGATCATTGGGGTCTCTCTTCCCGCCATCACTGGCATTTACACTACACGCTGCATCCGCAAAGCAAGCTGCATTTTGAAGGACCCCAAGCACCCCTCATACAACCTCTTCTCCTTCCTGTCGTTTGGCAAAAGGCACTGAAGCATTCAGGCTCTCCCGACCAGACTATGTAATAGTTTCTTCCCCCAAGCTATCAGACTCCTCAATACCCGAAGCCTGAACTGACACCTTGCCCTATTGTCTTGCTTATTATTTATTGTAATGCCTGCACTGTTTTTGTGCACTTTATGCAGTCCTGGGTAGGTCTGTAGTCTAGTGTAGTTTTTTTTCTCTGTGTTGTTTTTTACATAGTTCAGTCTAGTTTTTGTACTGTGTCATGTAACACCACGGTCCTGAAAAACGTCTCATTTTTACAATATACTGTACATAGCAGTTGTGGTCGAAATTAAAATAAAAGTGACTTGACTTGATGAACCTACGGTTTCGTCCAGGTGTTCCGGTTTCCTCCCACAGTCCAAAGACATACCGGTTAGTGAATTGGCCATTGTAAATTGTCCTGTCATTAGGCTAGTGTTAAATAGGGGGGAACCGGAGTGGTGCAGGCTCATTGAACTGGAAGGGCCTGTTCCATGTTGTATCTCTAAATAAATAACTGAATGTAGACCTTTTGGCCCTCAAAGTTGTGCTTACACTATTACCTATTCCTAACCTGTCTAACCCTTCCCGCCCACCTCCATGGCCAACCATTTCAATTCAATTTTCTATTTTCATTCCAACATGGTCTCCTCCACTGCCACAATGAGGCCAAACTCAGGTCAGAGTAGCACCAACTCATATTCCATCTGGGTAGCCATAAGACTACAAAACATAGGACCAGAATTAGGCAGTTATAATATTGCATTTTCCTTCCTCAGCACCAACTCAACCTGCAAGTTAACTTGCACGAGAACTCCCAAAGTTCCTGTGAACCTTTGATTGTTGAACCTTCTCCCTGTTCAGAAAATAGTCTATGTCTTTATTCCTTCTACCAAAGTGCACAACCAGCTACTTCCCTACATTGTATTCCATCTGCCACTTTTTGCCCATACTCCAGATTGCTTTATGTACACACAATCTATGTAAATAAGCTATCTTATCTATTTATTGCCTTTTTAAAAATTCTGTTCTTTATCTCTTGCCTTTGTTTTTGCGTAGCCTTGGATCCGAAGTAACAATTATTTTGGTTTCCTTTATACTTGAGTACCGGAAATAACATTAAAAAATGTTGAATCCTTGTGATTGTCTAAATCCCCCTGCAGACTCCTTTCTTCCTCAACACTACCTGCTCCTCCACTTATCTTTGTATAGTCCATAAAGCTATCTATTCTGTCATCCACCTGATGGGTTAGCATCTTCTGGAGGGGCAAAAAGGAATGTGGAAAAAAGGATGCCGTCACCTTTTCGAAGCCTCGACACCAAAAATGCACAAAAGCGGGTCTGACTCATTTGTAACTGCTACACCTTGATGACAGCCTGCGGAGTTAATTATTATTCAGAGTGTTTAAAATAATTCGCTGCCTATCAGCCTTCACCAGAGCTCCTGTCTATACCACTTCAGAGCTCTGCGTGGGATGTGTGCTGGAGCGATAGCTCCTGATTTAGGTCCTTTATTGTCACTTCAGCAGCCTCCAGTTGTTGAAGAGAAGTCGTTATTAATTAAAACATTGCTGCGGTTCCTCTCTGAATAACAGAGGGCTTGTAAATCTAGGATCTGCTTTCGTGTCAGAAGGGAGGCATCAGCAGAGCAGGGCTACGGTTAAATTACAGTGTGATGGTGAGGTTTACTGGTCTGTTGAAGACCCCTGGCTCAATGGATGGCCTTGGACCCTCCATAATGTACAAGGTCACACACTGTGGCCCGTTAACTTCTGGCCATATGGACTGACATCTCATTGGTTCTTTAAAAATTGGCCAATTCAAATATGTGAACCCATGAACACTAACTTGCTGTTTTTCTGTCTTTTTAAACCACTTACTTCTTCATATATACACTCAATGGCCACTGTATTAAGTACAACAGTACATCCGTTCATTAATGCAAATATCAAATTAGCCAGTCATGAGCAGCAATTCAATGTATTAAAGCATACAGTTCAAAAGGATCTGACAAAACTTCAGAATAGGAAGGAAATGTGATCTAAGTGACTTTGAACATAGAATGATTGTTGGTGCCAGACGGGGTGGTTTGAGTATTTCAGAAACTGCTGATTTTCTGGGATTTCTACACACAACAGCCTCTGGACTTTACAGAGAATGATATGAAAAACAAAACATCCAGAGAGAGGCACCTCTGATGGCAAAAATGCCTAGTTCATGAGAGAGGTCAGAGAGAAAGGACAGACTGATTCAAGCTGACAGGAAGGTGACAGTAACTCAAATAACCACACATTACAACAATAGTTTACAGAAGAGCATCTCTGAATGCACAACACATCGAACCTTGAAGTGGATGGGCTACGGCACCAGAAGATCATGAACATACCCACAGTGGCCACTTCATTATGTGCAGGAAGTACCTAGTAATGTGGCTACAGTGTGTACTTATTGCAACTTATGGTATATTTTATGTATTGTATACTGTGCCACAAAACAACAAAATTCACATATTTTAGTGATAATAAACCATCCTCTGATTCTGGTTCAGTGAAGGAATATAATTACAATGCATTTGGGAATGTATTTTGATAGTGAAATTGCTATCGGATTTTGTTAGTCAGTGGTGCCACAGTCCAGATCTGGCTGAGCATTGTGTAGCAGTGAGCTTAACTCTTTACAGCATCAGCAATCGGGGTTCAATTCCTGCCGCTGTCGGTAAGGAGCTTGTACCCCATAACTGTTTGGGTTTCCTCTGGGTGTTCTGGGTTCCTCTCACATTCCAAAGCTATATTGGTTAATAACTTGTGGGCATGCTATGTTGGTACCAGAAGTATGGCAACAATTGGCGTCTGTCCCCAGCACATAGAACATAGAATATAGAAGACGACAGCACAGTAGAGGCTCTTTAGCTCACAATGATGTGCCAACATTTTAATCCACTCTAAGATCAACCTAACCTTCCTTCTTACATAGCCCTCAAATTTTCCATGTGCCTACCTAAGAGATTACTTAATGTCCCTAATGTATCTGCCTCTATCACCACCTCTGGCAGAGTGTCCGCATAGCCACCACTCTTTGTGTAAAGAACCTATCTCTGACATCCTCCTTGTACTTTTCTCCAATCACCTTAAAGTTATGTCTTGTTATATTAACTATTTCCACAGTGGGAATAGGACACTGGCTGTCCACTCGATCTATGCTTCTTATCATCTTGTACACCTCAGTCAAGTCACTTCTCATCCTCCTTTTCTCCAAAGAGACAAGCCAGAGCTCACTCAATCATTGCTCGTGTTGGTTGTTCGATAAATTTGCTGTGTCCCATTCAGTACATCTGAATGCTTACATTGCATTTGGGGACACTATTCAATGGTCCTGATGTTATCAGATATAGTTAGCCATCAGGTCACAGTTCAGATTTCACAAAAACACTCATGATAAGAGAAGTTTGGATAGGTATATGGATGAAAGTGTGTTGATCCAAAACGTTGACTGTTTATTCCCCTCCATAGATGCTGCCTGACCTACTGAGCTCCTCCAGCATCTTGTGTGTGTTGATCTGGATTTCCAGCATCTGCAGAATCTCTTGCATTTACAGTGATGGACAATTCCACTTGACCATTTTAACTTGTTTAAGTAGAGTGCAATTTGATTTCTTTGAGTCTCTGTGGTACCTTTGAATGCACGGTCAGCATTCTCACACCTCAGTAAAATGGTGCCCCTCTAAAGACATGAACACAAAGATCTGAGTTACCTCACTGTCTATACTGAGGACACATGAGCAATGCACAACTCCTGGGTGGACACAAAAGTTCCTATCAAAGGACTGTAGAGGTATTGTATCACAGGTAAAGTCCTTTCCAACGCATAGTGCATTTACATGAAGCGCTGCCACGAGAAAGCAGCATCTGCCATCAAAGACCCTCACCATCAGGAAGGAGGTACGACACCACAGGTTCAGGAACAGTTATTGTCAAAAAACCATCAGGTTTCTGAACCAGTGTAGATAACTTCACTCACCTCAACGCTGAATGATTCCATAGCCTATAAACCCACTGTTAAGAACTCTACAATACATGCTCTCCATATTATTTATTTACTGTGTTTATTTTTCAACATTTTGTCTTCTTTTGCACTTGGGTTATTTGTCAGTCTTAGTTAATGTATAGGTTTTCATAAATTCCATTGTTTTTCTTTATTTACCTGTAAATGCCTGCATGGTGACATATACATTCTTCGATAAAAATTTACTGTGAATTTTGAACATTGACCACTATACATATGTCTCAACTGACAATACTGGAAGTTTGCTATAAACAAATTGGAAGCAAATTTTCTAATCTTAAAAAAAGTATCCTCAAATAAAATGATATTCCACTGACCATAAAAGCATTTTTGAGAGATAGTATCCTTCTAATAGATTCCCCCTTCTTCAGCCCTTTACCTCTTCTACCTCTCCCCTCCCAGCTTCTTACTTCATCCCTCTCCCCCACCCATCCACCTTCCCCATTATCTGGTCTCATCTGCCAGCAAGCTACCTCTCCCTCAGCCTACCTTCTGCCCCCAGTTCTTAAAATGGCCAACATAACTTAATCCATTTCACCCCCAATACTTTCAGTCACTAATACAGAAAGCTAGAGAAGGAGTGAGATGGAGAGAAAAGAGAATGAGAGAGAGAGAGAGAGCGAGAGAGAGAGAGAGAGAGAGAGAGAGAGAGAGAGAGAGAGAGAGAGAGAGAGAGAGCAGTGAGAGAGAGAGAGAGAGAGAGAGAGAGAGAGAGAGAGAGAGAGCAGTGAGAGAGAGAGAGAGAGAGAGAGAGAGAGAGAAAGGGAAGGAGAGAGAAGGGGGGGAGGAGGGAGAGGTCAAGTAAGAGGAAGCGAGAAAGAGAGAGAGAGGGAGAGAGAGGGAGAGTGGGAGAGAGGCAAAATGTTTCCCTTGTTTCAATGCACACTTTGATGCACTTAAAACCACCAACACCAGTTAAGTTCGAGATAATTAATGGTTAATACCAAGGTTCTTCAGGACAGTCTTGAGGGTTAAGCAAAAAATTTTTTGCTGGTGTACAGTCATCAAGCACTAAAGCACAGAAACAGGCCCTTTGGCCCATCTAGTCCATGCCAAACTCTTAAAATGTTTCATTCTATTGATCTGTACCTGGACTATAGCCCTCCATACTCCTCCCATCCATGTACCTATCTAAATTTCTCTTAAATGTTGAAGCCTAACCCACATCCTCCACTTCCACTGGCAGCACATTCCACACGCACCACCTTCTGACAGAAGATGTTTCCCCTTCTGTTTCCCTTAATCATTTAACTCCTTAGCCCAGAAACTCTAGTTCTAGTCTTATCCAAGCTCAGTGGAAAAAGCCTGCTTTCATTTACCCTCTCATAATATTGTAACAGCTATCAAATGTCTCTTCATTCTCCTACACTCCAGAGAATGAAGTCCTAACCTATTCAGCCTTTCCCTATAGCTCAAGTCCTCAAGACCTGGCAACATTCTTGCAAATTTTCTATGCACTCTTTTAACTTATTGATATCTTTCTTATAGGTAGGTGACAAAACAGCATACAATATTCCAAAGTAGTCCTCACCAATGTCTTATAAAACTTCAACATAATATCTCAATTCCTGTACCCAATACCTTGATTTATAAAGGCCAATGTGCCAAAAACTTTGCTTATGACCCTAACAACCTGCGATGATACTTTCAATGAATTATGAAACTGCATTCCTCGATCTCTTTGTTCTAGCACACTCCTCAATACGCCAATTTAGGCCTCATCATCATCTTGTACAACTTCAACATAACATCCCAACTCCTGTACTCAACACTTCGACTTATGAAATAGATCACATCTGGAAAGCTAAAGATAGTTACGTGTTGACAGTTGCTTCTTGATTTCTGCAGCAGTTTACAATAGCGCTCTTAAGGCTGAAAATGCATCAGTAATTGAGATTTCAGCTTGACTGAATGAGAATTGGTGATGACTGTGTCCATTATGTCCAAATATAGCAGTGGGTGACTCAACGATGGTGCTGTTAAGTGGAGCCACTTACCATAGAATATATCCAGTGGAAAAGAAGCTAACGGCAGCCTGGCCTGTCGTTCTGTTTGGGTAATGATGATGAGTTGTCCTCATTTCAATCAGAATGAAGGGAAGGACTGTGGTATGCTGCAAGAGGAAATAACAAAATAAAGATGTATCATGCTGGGACTGAGAATAATAAATATACCTATTAGCAATTCAAATTGGACACCTTGAATAATTGAAGAAAAGGAGGGGGCTGCAACATTGCAATGAGGCGGTTTTCGAATCTGTCTCGTTTGGAAACTTCACGCCCCCTTTTGCATTGTCAGCTCATTACTGTGATCCCACACCTCAAGGGTCCTCTCTTCAGGCAGTCAGAGGACTGAGACCAGCTCTAACATTTCCTGCATTTCTTAACCAGATGCGGCACCCGTCTTATTTGTGGAGAGGATGTTTGGAGAGGATGTTTCTTAGAGTGGGAGACACAAAGACCAGAGGGTACAGACTCAGAATACAAGGACGTCCCTGTGGAATAGCGATGAAGTGGAATTTCTTTTGCCAAAGGGTGATGAATGTATGGAATTCATTGCCACAGACGGCTGTGGAGGCCAACTCTTGAATATTTGAAGCAGAGTTTGATTAATTCTTCATTAGTAGTCAATGTCAAAGGATATAGGGAGAAGGCAGAAAAATGAGGTTGAGGGAGATTATAAATTAGCCATGGCAGAAGGAAATTGATGGGCTGAATGGCCTAATGTCTTATGGTCTTACAAGGTTGAGTGAACTAGACTTTTCCTCTTTGGAGCGAAGGAGGATGAGAGGTGACTGGTTAGGTGTATATAAGGATAAGAGACATAGATTGAGCGGAGAGCCAGAGAATATTTGTCAGTGTGGAAAAGGTTAATACCAGGGTGCAATTTTAAAGGGATTGGAGGAACATATAAGAGAGATGTCAGAGGTAAGGTCTTTACACAGAGCAGATGTACCAGGATGCTGCCTGGATTAGAGAGCAATCCTCATGAGGATAGGTAGAGTGAGCTAGTGCTTCCCTCTTTGGAGTTAAAGAAGATGAAAGGTGAATTGATAAGAGATAAGCAAGCTGATAAGAAGCATGGATCAAGAGGAAAGCCAAAGATTTTATCCCAGGGTGGAAATAGTTAATACCAGGAGTATATTTTTAAGGTGATTTGGGGAGAATATAAGGGGATTTCAGAGCTATGTTCTTTCTACAGAGAGGGATGAGTGTGTGGAATGCCCTGCCAATGGTGGTGGCAGAGGCAGGTGGATTAGGGACATATAAAAAATTCATAGAAAGGCACATAGATGACAGAAAAATGGAGGGATACATAGGAGGGAAGGGTTAAATTGATCTTAGAGTAGGTTAAAAGGTCAGCAGAACATTGTGGGCCATAGGGCCTGTGCTGTGCCGTGATGTTCTGTGTTCAGACAGCTTTGGAGGGAAGAGGTAAACTTCCGTCCTCAGTGAACAAACCGGCAAAGTTTCTCATTTCCTAGTGCATGCTGAGTGATTTTGAAAAGGTAGTAATTACGCCACATTCGCAGAGCTGGCTGACACTAATGGTGACAGCAGGCAATTAAAGCATTTTTAGCGGAGTGGAGTGAAGTCAGAGTAAAAACGCTAATGCTAAAAAAGGAAGCAGTAAGCTCTGGAAATTCAGTCAGCCATTCCAGCCCATATTTTCAGCTTTCACAAAATTTCCTGTCAACCAACAAATATGCAGGTTTTATTTTTTCATCTTCAAAGTTTAAAGTTCAAACTAAATTTATTACCAAAATACATCTATGTCACCATATACAATAGACAGTAGGTGCAGGAGTGAGCCATTTGGCCCTTCTAGCCAGCACTGTGATCATGGCTGATCATCCACAATCAGTACCCCGTTCCTGCCCTCTCCCCATATCCCTTGACCCCGCTATCTATAAGAGCTCTACCTAAATCTCTCTTGAATGCATCCAGAGACTTGGCCTTCACTGCCTTCTGGGGCAGAGCATTCCACATATCCACCACTCTCTGGGTGAAAAGATTTTCCCGCATCTCTGTTCTAAATGGCCTACCCCTTATTCTTAAACTGTGGCCTCTAGTTCTGGACTCACCCATCAGCGGGAACATGCTTCCTGCCTCCAGTATGCCCAATCCCTTAATAATCTTATATGTTTCAATCAGATCCCCTCCCATCCTTCTAAATTCCAGTGTATACAAGCCCAGTCGCTCCAATCTTTCAACATATGACAGTCCCACCATTCAGGGAATTAACCTTGTGAACCTATGCTGCACTTCCTCAATAGCAAGAATGTCTTTCCTCAAATTTGGAGACCAAAACTGCACATAATACTCCAGGTGGGGTCTCACCAGGGCCCTGTACAGCTGCAGAAGGACCTCTTTACTCCTATACTCAATTCCTCTTGTAATAAAGGCCAGCATACCATTAGCTTCCTTCACTGCCTGATGTACCTGCATGCTTGCTTTCATTGACTGATGTACAAGAACACCTAGATCTCGTTGTACTTCCCCTTTCCCGAACTTGACTCCATTTAGATAGTAATCTGCCTTCCTGTTCTTGCCACCAAAATGGATAACCTCATATTTATCCACATTAAACTGCATCTGCCATACATTTGCCTACTCACCCAACCTGTCCAAGTCACCCTGCATTCTCATAACATCCTCCTGACATTTCACACTGCCACCCAGCTTTGTGTCATCGGCAAATTTGTTGATGTTACTTTTAATCCCTTCATCTAAGTCATTAATGTATATTGTAAATCGCTGCGGTCCCAGCACCAAACCTTGCAGTGCCCCACTGGTCACAGCCTGCCATTCTGAAAGGGACCCGTTAATCGCTACTCTTTGTTTCCTGTCAGCCAGCCAATTTTCAATCCATGTCAGTACTCTGCCCCCAATAACATGTGCCCTAATTTTGCCCACTAATTTCCTATGTGGGACATTATCAAAAGCTTTCTGGAAGTCCAGGTACACTACATTCACTGGCTCTCCCTTGTCCATTTTCATAGTTACAACCCCGAGACTCTTCTTTTGCAGTCATACTCAATAAATCGGAAACCATAACAGAATCAATGAAAGACTGCACCACAGGGTGACTAACCATGTGCAAAACAAAAAAAAACTGTGCAAATATAAAAAGCAAACAAAATAAAAATAAATACAAGAGCAATAAATATTCAGAACATGAGATGAAGAATCTTTGAAAGTGAGTCCATAGGTTGTTGGAACATTTCAGTGATGGAGTGAGTGAAGTTGAGTAAAGTTATCCCCTCTGATTCTAGAGCCTGATGGTTGAGGGGGGAAAATTGTTCCTGCACCTGGCAATATGAGCCCTGAGGGTGAGTCTCCCACAAGTTCTCCAATTAATATACAGTAGTCTATTCACTAATCAGCCATTAACTTTGTTAGCAAATACGCTCCTCACCTGTTTTAGTGTCAGTCTGCTCATCGAGAGCTGCTCCGCTGTGCAAGCTAGGAAGTGTTGTGTTTAGGGAACATTGGCTGCAATTCAGTTCCACGATAATGGCACCAAAAGAGTTTAAATCTATTGTGCTAAATGCACCTGGTCTTTTTTTTTTAAACTGTTTTCGATTCAGGTGAAAGGATTGCGATTGGTCCTGTGGAAAAAAAGGTCGAGTACTGCGGGAGAGAGTACCCGAACGTATACTTTACATAAGTATTTGTAATGGGCTGTAACGTGAAGGATTTACTGAATGTTTAGTGTCTATCTTGTCCTGCGAATAAAGAGATAACTTTGTTAGCGGTAATCAGTGTCTTCAATCCCCATTCAAACCTGATTTTAAACAACACCACCCCAGTTTAATCAAACCTGATTTCACAAAACACCCCACTTCACTCAAAGCTGATTCCACAGAACATCCCACATCACTCAAACTTGATTTCACACAACACCTCTCCACTTCACTCAAACCTGATTTCACAGAACACCCCACTTCACCCAAACCTGATTTCAAGGAACACCACACCACTTCACTCAAACCTGATTTTACAAACCACCTCACTTCACTCAAACCTGATTTCACTCAACACTACTTCACTTCACTCAAACCTGTTTTCACACACCACTCCACTTCACTGAAACATGGTTTCACACAACACCTCACATCATTTAAACCTGATTTCACACAACACCACCTTATTTCACTCAAAACTGATTTCACACTCCGCATCACTTCACTCAAACCTGATTTCACACAGAACCTCCCCACTTCAAGCAAACTGATTTTACACAACACCACCACACTTCAATCAAACCTGATTTCACACAAATCTCCACTTCACTCAAACCTGATTTCACACACCACCCCACTTCACTCAAACCTGATTTCACACAACACCACCCCACTTCAAACAAATCTGATTTCACACAACACCACACCACATCACTCAAAACTGATTTCACACACCACTCCACTTCACTCAAACCTGCTTTCACACAACACCAGGCCACTTCACTCAAACCTGATTTCACACAACACTCCACTTCACTCAAAACTGATTTCACACAACACCACCCCATATCACTCAAATCTGATTTCACACAACACCACCCCACTTCATTCAAGCCTGATTTCACAGAAAATCCCACTTCACTCAAACCTGATTTTACATGCCACCGCTTCACTGAAGCCTGATTTCACACACCACCCCACTTCACTCAAACCCAATTCCACACAAAACCACCCTACTTCACTCAAACCTGATTGCACACAACACCACCACACTTCACTCAAATATGATTTCATACAAAACACCATTTCACTCAAACATGATTTTACACACCACCAGTTCACTCAAACATGATTTCACACACCTCTCCACTTAACACAAACCTGATTTCACTGAACATTCCACTTCACTCAAACTTGATTTCACACAACACCAACCCACTTCACTCAAACCTGATTTCACAGAACATCCCACTTCACTCAAACCTGATTTCACACACCACGCCACTTCAATCAAATCTGATTTCAGACAACACCATCCCACTTCACTCAAACCTGATTTCACACACCACCCCACTTCACTCAAACATTATTTCACACAACTCCACCCCACTTCAATCAAATCTGATTTCACTCAACACCTCTCCACTTCAATCAAACTTAATTTCACAGAACACCAGCCCACTTCATTCAAGCCTGATTTCAGACACCACCCAACTTCAATCAAACCTGATTTCATACACGACACCACTTTATCTAAACCTGATTTCACACACCACCCCACTTCACTCAAAGCTGATTTCACACAACACCACCCCAATTCACTCAAACCTGATTTTACACACCACCTCAATTCCCTCAAGCCTGATTTCACACAACACACCACTTCACAAAAACCTGATTTTACATGCCACCACTTCACTCAAACCTGAATTCACACAACACCTCACTTCACTCAAAACTGATTTCACACACCACTCCACTTCACTCAAACCTGCTTTCACACAACACCACGCCATTTCACACAAACCTGATTTCACACAACACCCCACTTCACTCAAAACTGATTTCACACACCACCCCATATCACTCAAATCTGATTTCACACAACACCACTCCACTTCATTCAAGCCTTATTTCACAGAAAGTGCCACGTCACTCAAACCTGATTTTACATGCCACCGCTTCACTGAGGCCTGATTTCACACACCACCCCACTTCACTCAAACCCAATTTCACACAAAACCACCCTACTTCACTCAAACCTGATTGCACACAACACCACCCCACTTCACTCAAATATGACTTCATACAAAACACCATTTCACTCAAACATGATTTTACACACCACCAGTTCACTCAAACATGATTTCACAAAACACCTCACTTCACTCATACCTGATTTTACACAACATCACCCCACTTCCCTCAAACCTGATTTCACGCAACACCCCACTTCAGTCAAACCTGATTTCACACAACACCACGCCACTTCACTCAAACCTGATTTTACACACCACCTCACTTCACTCAAACCTGATTTCACACAACACACCACTTCACAAAAACCTGATTTTACTTGCCACCACTTCACTCAAAACCTGATTTCACACACCTCTCCACTTAACACAAACCTGATTTCACTGAACATTCCACTTCACTCAAACTTGATTTCACACAACACCAACCCACTTCACTCAAACCTGATTTCACAGAACATCCCACTTCACTCAAACCTGATTTCACACACCATGCCACTTCAATCAAATCTGATTTCAGACAACACCATCCCACTTCACTCAAACCTGATTTCACACACCACCCCACTTCACTCAAACATTATTTCACACAACTCCAGCCCACTTCAATCAAATCTGATTTCACAGAACACCAGCCCACTTCATTCAAGCCTGATTTCAGACACCACCCAACTTCAATCAAACCTGATTTCATACACGACCCCACTTTATCTAAACCTGATTTCACACACCACCCCACTTCACTCAAACCTGATTTCCCACAACACCACTTCACTTCACTCAAACCTAATTTCACTCAGCACTTCTCCACTTCACTGAAACCTGATTTCACACAACACCACTCCACTTCAATCAAAACTGATTTCACAGAAAATGCCACGTCACTCAAACCTGATTTTACTTGCCACCACTTCACTGAAAGCTGATTTCTCACACAATTCTACTTCACTCAAGCCTGATTTCAGACACCACCCCACTTCACTCAAATCTGATTTCACACACCACTCCACTTCACTCAAACCTGATTTCACACAACACCACCCCACTTCAAACAAATCTGATTTCAAACAACACCACCCCACATCACTCAAAACTGATTTCACACACCACTCCACTTCACTCAAACCTGCTTTCACACAACACCACGCCACTTCACTCAAACCTGATTTCACGCAACACACCACTTCACTCAAAACTGATTTCACACAACACCACCCCACTTCATTCAAGCCTGATTTCACAGAAAATCCCACTTCACTCAAACCTGATTTTACATGCCACCGCTTCACTGAAGCCTGATTTCACACACCACCCCACTTCACTCAAACCCAATTTCACACAAAACCACCTTACTTCACTCAAACCTGATTGCACACAACACCACCCCACTTCACTCAAATATGATTTCATACAAAACACCATTTCACTCAAACATGATTTTACACACCACCAGTTCACTCAAACCTGATTTCACAGAACATTCCACTTCACTCAAACTTGATTTCACACAACACCAACCCACTTCACTCAAACCTGATTTCACAGAACATCCCACTTCACTCAAACCTGATTTCACACACCATGCCACTTTAATCAAATCTGATTTCAGACAACACCATCCCACTTCACTCAAACCTGATTTCACACACCACCCCACTACACTCAAACATTATTTCACACAACTCCACCCCACTTCACTCAAACCTGATTTCACACAAATCTCCACTTCACTCAAACCCGATTTCACTGAACATCCCAATTCACTCAAACTTGACTTCACACAAAGCCAACCCACTTCACAATCCTGATTTCACAGAACATCTCACTTCACTCAAACCTGATTTCCCACAATACCACTTCACTTCACACAAACCTAATTTCACTCAGCACTTCTCCACTTCACTCAAACCTGATTTCACACAACACCACCCCACTTCATACAAATCTAATTTCACACAACACCACACCACATCACTCAAAACTGATTTCACACACCACTCCACTTCACTCAAACCTGCTTTCACACAACACCACGCCACTTCACTCAAACCTGATTTCACACAACACTCCACTTCACTCAAAACTGATTTTACACAACACCACCTCATATCACTCAAATCTGATTTCACACAACACCACCCCACTTCATTCAAGCCTGATTTCACAGAAAATCCCACTTCACTCAAACCTGATTTTACATGCCACCGCTTCACTGAAGCCTGATTTCACACACCACCCCACTTCACTCAAACCCAATTTCACACAAAACCACCCTACTTCACTCAAACCTGATTGCACACAACACCACCCCACTTCACTCAAATATGACTTCATACAAAACACCATTTCACTCAAACATGATTTTACACACCACCAGTACACTCAAACATGATTTCACAAAACACCTCACTTCACTCATACCTGATTTTACACAACATCACCCCACTTCCCTCAAACCTGATTTCACACAACACCCCACTTCAGTCAAACCTGATTTCACACAACACCACGCCACTTCACTCAAACCTGATTTTACACACCACCTCACTTCACTCAAACCTGATTTCACACAACACACCACTTCACAAAAACTTAATTTTACTTGCCACCACTTCACTCAAAACCTGATTTCACACACCACTCCACTTAACACAAACCTGATTTCACTGAACATTCCACTTCACTCAAACTTGATTTCACACAACACCAACCCACTTCACTCAAACCTGATTTCACAGAACATTCCACTTCACTCAAACCTGATTTCACACACCATGCCACTTCAATCAAATCTGATTTCAGACAACACCATCCCACTTTACTCAAACCTGATTTCACACACCACCCCACTTCACTCAAACATTATTTCACACAACTCCACCCCACTTCAATCAAATCTGATTTCACTCAACACCTCTCCACTTCAATCAAACCTAATTTCACAGAACACCAGCCCACTTCATTCAAGCCTGATTTCAGACACCACCCAACTTCAATCAAACCTGATTTCATACACGACCCCACTTTATCTAAACCTGATTTCACACACCACCCCACTTCACTCAAACCTGATTTCCCACAACACCACTTCACTTCACTCAAACCTAATTTCACTCAGCACTTCTCCACTTCACTGAAACCTGATTTCACACAACACCACTCCAGTTCACTGAAACCTGATTTCACACAACACCACTCCAGTTCACTGAAACCTAATTTCACACAACACCACTCCACTTCAATCAAATCTGATTTCACACAACACCACCCCTCTTCACTCAAACCTGATATCACAGAAAATGCCACGTCACTCAAACCTGATTTTACTTGCCACCACTTCACTGAAACCTGATTTCTCACACAATTCTACTTCACTCAAGCCTGATTTCAGACACCACCCCACTTCACTCAAATCTGATTTCACACACCACTCCACTTCACTCAAACCTGATTTCACATAACACCACCCCATTTCAAACAAATCTGATTTCAAACAACACCACACCACATCACTCAAAACTGATTTCACACACCACTCCACTTCACTCAAACCTGCTTTCACACAACACCACGCCACTTCACTCAAACCTGATTTCACACAACACACCACTTCACTCAAAACTGATTTCACACAACACCACCCCACTTCATTCAAGCCTGATTTCACAGAAAATCCCACTTCACTCAAACCTGATTTTACATGCCACCGCTTCACTGAAGCCTGATTTCACACACCACCCCACTTCACTCAAACCCAATTCCACACAAAACCACCCTACTTCACTCAAACCTGATTGCACACACCACCACACATCACTCAAATATGATTTCATACAAAACACCATTTCACTCAAACATGATTTTACACACCACCAGTTCACTCAAACATGATTTCACAAAACACCCCACTTCACTCAAACCTGATTTCCCACAACACCACTTCACTTCACTCAAACCTAATTTCACTCAGCACTTCTCCACTTCACTGAAACCTGATTTCACACAACACCACTCCAGTTCACTGAAACCTGATTTCACACAACACCACTCCAGTTCACTGAAACCTAATTTCACACAACACCACTCCACTTCAATCAAATCTGATTTCACACAACACCACCCCTCTTCACTCAAACCTGATATCACAGAAAATGCCACGTCACTCAAACCTGATTTTACTTGCCACCACTTCACTGAAACCTGATTTCTCACACAATTCTACTTCACTCAAGCCTGATTTCAGACACCACCCCACTTCACTCAAATCTGATTTCACACACCACCCCACTTCACTCAAACCTGATTTCACACAACACCACCCCACTTCAAACAAATCTGATTTCAAACAACACCACCCCACATCACTCAAAACTGATTTCACACACCACGCCACTTCACTCAAACCTGATTTCACGCAACACACCACTTCACTCAAAACTGATTTCACACAACACCACCCCACTTCATTCAAGCCTGATTTCACAGAAAATCCCACTTCACTCAAACCTGATTTTACATGCCACCGCTTCACTGAAGCCTGATTTCACACACCACCCCACTTCACTCAAACCCAATTTCACACAAAACCACCTTACTTCACTCAAACCTGATTGCACACAACACCACCCCACTTCACTCAAATATGATTTCATACAAAACACCATTTCACTCAAACATGATTTTACACACCACCAGTTCACTCAAACATGATTTCACAAAACACCTCACTTCACTCATACCTGATTTCACACAACACCCCACTTCAGTCAAACCTGATTTCACACAACACCACGCCACTTCACACAAACCTGATTTTACACACCACCTCACTTCACTCAAACCTGATTTCACACAACACACCACTTCACAAAAACCTGATTTTACTTGCCACCACTTCACTCAAAACCTGATTTCACACACCTCTCCACTTAACACAAACCTGATTTCACTGAACATTCCACTTCACTCAAACTTGATTTCACACAACACCAACCCACTTCACTCAAACCTGATTTCACAGAACATCCCACTTCACTCAAACCTGATTTCACACACCACGCCACTTCAATCAAATCTGATTTCAGACAACACCATCCCACTTCACTCATACCTGATTTCACACACCACCCCACTTCACTCAAACATTATTTCACACAACTCCACCCCACTTCAATCAAATCTGATTTCACTCAACACCTCTCCACTTCAATCAAACTTAATTTCACAGAACATCAGCCCACTTCATTCAAGCCTGATTTCAGACACCACCCAACTTCAATCAAACCTGATTTCATACACGACCCCACTTTATCTAAACCTGATTTCACACACCACCCCACTTCACTCAAAGCTGATTTCACACAACACCACCCCAATTCACTCAAACCTGATTTTACACACCACCTCAATTCCCTCAAGCCTGATTTCACACAACACACCACGTCACAAAAACCTGATTTTACATGCCACCACTTCACTCAAACCTGATTTCCCACAACACCACTTCACTTCACTCAAACCTAATTTCACTCAGCACTTCTCCACTTCACTGAAACATGATTTCACACAACACCACTCCAGTTCACTGAAACCTGATTTCACAGAACACCACTCCAGTTCACTGAAACCTAATTTCACACAACACCACTCCACTTCAATCAAACCTGATTTCACACAACACCACCCTTCTTCACTCAAACCTGATATCACAGAAAATGCCACGTCACTCAAACCTGATTTTACTTGCCACCACTTCACTGAAACCTGATTTCTCACACAATTCTACTTCACTCAAGCCTGATTTCAGACACCACCCCACTTCACTCAAATCTGATTTCACACACCACTCCACTTCACTCAAACCTGATTTCACACAACACCACCCCATTTCAAACAAATCTGATTTCAAACAACACCACACCACATCACACAAAACTGATTTCACACACCACTCCACTTCACTCAAACCTGCTTTCACACAACACAACGCCACTTCACTCAAACCTGATTTCACGCAACACACCACTTCACTCAAATATGATTTCATACAAAACACCATTTCACTCAAACATGATTTTACACACCACCAGTTCACTCAAACATGATTTCACAAAACACCCCACTTCACTCAAACCTGATTTCCCACAACACCACTTCACTTCACTCAAACCTAATTTCACTCAGCACTTCTCCACTTCACTGAAACCTGATTTCACACAACACCACTCCAGTTCACTGAAACCTGATTTCACACAACACCACTCCAGTTCACTGAAACCTAATTTCACACAACACCACTCCACTTCAATCAAACCTGATTTCACACAACACCACCCCTCTTCACTCAAACCTGATATCACAGAAAATGCCACGTCACTCAAACCTGATTTTACTTGCCACCACTTCACTGAAACCTGATTTCTCACACAATTCTACTTCACTCAAGCCTGATTTCAGACACCACCCCACTTCACTCAAATCTGATTTCACACACCACCCCACTTCACTCAAACCTGATTTCACACAACACCACCCCACTTCAAACAAATCTGATTTCAAACAACACCACCCCACATCACTCAAAACTGATTTCACACACCACGCCACTTCACTCAAACCTGATTTCACGCAACACACCACTTCACTCAAAACTGATTTCACACAACACCACCCCACTTCATTCAAGCCTGATTTCACAGAAAATCCCACTTCACTCAAACCTGATTTTACATGCCACCGCTTCACTGAAGCCTGATTTCACACACCACCCCACTTCACTCAAACCCAATTTCACACAAAACCACCTTACTTCACTCAAACCTGATTGCACACAACACCACCCCACTTCACTCAAATATGATTTCATACAAAACACCATTTCACTCAAACATGATTTTACACACCACCAGTTCACTCAAACATGATTTCACAAAACACCTCACTTCACTCATACCTGATTTCACACAACACCCCACTTCAGTCAAACCTGATTTCACACAACACCACGCCACTTCACACAAACCTGATTTTACACACCACCTCACTTCACTCAAACCTGATTTCACACAACACACCACTTCACAAAAACCTGATTTTACTTGCCACCACTTCACTCAAAACCTGATTTCACACACCTCTCCACTTAACACAAACCTGATTTCACTGAACATTCCACTTCACTCAAACTTGATTTCACACAACACCAACCCACTTCACTCAAACCTGATTTCACAGAACATCCCACTTCACTCAAACCTGATTTCACACACCACGCCACTTCAATCAAATCTGATTTCAGACAACACCATCCCACTTCACTCATACCTGATTTCACACACCACCCCACTTCACTCAAACATTATTTCACACAACTCCACCCCACTTCAATCAAATCTGATTTCACTCAACACCTCTCCACTTCAATCAAACTTAATTTCACAGAACATCAGCCCACTTCATTCAAGCCTGATTTCAGACACCACCCAACTTCAATCAAACCTGATTTCATACACGACCCCACTTTATCTAAACCTGATTTCACACACCACCCCACTTCACTCAAAGCTGATTTCACACAACACCACCCCAATTCACTCAAACCTGATTTTACACACCACCTCAATTCCCTCAAGCCTGATTTCACACAACACACCACGTCACAAAAACCTGATTTTACATGCCACCACTTCACTCAAACCTGAATTCACACAACACCTCACTTCACTCAAAACTGATTTCACACACCACTCCACTTCACTCAAACCTGCTTTCACACAACACCACGCCACTTCACTCAAACCTGATTTCACACAACACCCCACTTCACTCAAAACTGATTTCACACACCACCCCATATCACTCAAATCTGATTTCACACAACACCACTCCACTTCATTCAAGCCTTATTTCACAGAAAGTGCCACGTCACTCAAACCTGATTTTACATGCCACCGCTTCACTGAAGCCTGATTTCACACACCACCCCACTTCACTCAAACCCAATTTCACACAAAACCACCCTACTTCACTCAAACCTGATTGCACACAACACCACCCCACTTCACTCAAATATGACTTCATACAAAACACCATTTCACTCAAACATGATTTTACACACCACCAGTTCACTCAAACATGATTTCACAAAACACCTCACTTCACTCATACCTGATTTTACACAACATCACCCCACTTCCCTCAAACCTGATTTCACACAACACCCCACTTCAGTCAAACCTGATTTCACACAACACCACGCCACTTCACTCAAACCTGATTTTACACACCACCTCACTTCACTCAAACCTGATTTCACACAACACACCACTTCACAAAAACCTGATTTTACTTGCCACCACTTCACTCAAAACCTGATTTCACACACCTCTCCACTTAACACAAACCTGATTTCACTGAACATTCCACTTCACTCAAACTTGATTTCACACAACACCAACCCACTTCACTCAAACCTGATTTCACAGAAAATCCCACTTCACTCAAACCTGATTTCACACACCATGCCACTTCAATCAAATCTGATTTCAGACAACACCATCCCACTTTACTCAAACCTGATTTCACACACCACCCCACTTCACTCAAACATTATTTCACACAACTCCACCCCACTTCAATCAAATCTGATTTCACTCAACACCTCTCCACTTCAATCAAACCTAATTTCACAGAACACCAGCCCACTTCATTCAAGCCTGATTTCAGACACCACCCAACTTCAATCAAACCTGATTTCATACACGACCCCACTTTATCTAAACCTGATTTCACACACCACCCCACTTCACTCAAACCTGATTTCCCACAACACCACTTCACTTCACTCAAACCTAATTTCACTCAGCACTTCTCCACTTCACTGAAACCTGATTTCACACAACACCACTCCAGTTCACTGAAACCTGATTTCACACAACAACACTCCAGTTCACTGAAACCTGATTTCACACAACTCCACCCCACTTCAATCAAATCTGATTTCACTCAACACCTCTCCACTTCAATCAAACCTAATTTCACAGAACACCAGCCCACTTCATTCAAGCCTGATTTCAGACACCACCCAACTTCAATCAAACCTGATTTCATACACGACCCCACTTTATCTAAACCTGATTTCACACACCACCCCACTTCACTCAAACCTGATTTCCCACAACACCACTTCACTTCACTCAAACCTAATTTCACTCAGCACTTCTCCACTTCACTGAAACCTGATTTCACACAACACCACTCCCGTTCACTGAAACCTGATTTCACACAACACCACTCCAGTTCACTGAAACCTAATTTCACACAACACCACTCCACTTCAATCAAATCTGATTTCACACAACACCACCCCTCTTCACTCAAACCTGATATCACAGAAAATGCCACGTCACTCAAACCTGATTTTACTTGCCACCACTTCACTGAAACCTGATTTCTCACACAATTCTACTTCACTCAAGCCTGATTTCAGACACCACCCCACTTCACTCAAACCTGATTTCCCACAACACCACTTCACTTCACTCAAACCTAATTTCACTCAGCACTTCTCCACTTCACTGAAACCTGATTTCACACAACACCACTCCAGTTCACTGAAACCTGATTTCACACAACACCACTCCAGTTCACTGAAACCTAATTTCACACAACACCACTCCACTTCAATCAAACCTGATTTCACAGAAAATGCCACGTCACTCAAACCTGATTTTACTTGCCACCACTTCACTGAAACCTGATTTCTCACACAATTCTACTTCACTCAAGCCTGATTTCAGACACCACCCCACTTCACTCAAATCTGATTTCACACACCACTCCACTTCACTCAAACCTGATTTCACACAACACCACCCCACTTCAAACAAATCTGATTTCAAACAACACCACCCCACATCACTCAAAACTGATTTCACACACCACTCCACTTCACTCAAACCTGCTTTCACACAACACCACGCCACTTCACTCAAACCTGATTTCACGCAACACACCACTTCACTCAAAACTGATTTCACACAACACCACCCCACTTCATTCAAGCCTGATTTCACAGAAAATCCCACTTCACTCAAACCTGATTTTACATGCCACCGCTTTACTGAAGCCTGATTTCACACACCACCCCACTTCACTCAAACCCAATTTCACACAAAACCACCTTACTTCACTCAAACCTGATTGCACACAACACCACCCCACTTCACTCAAATATGATTTCATACAAAACACCATTTCACTCAAACATGATTTTACACACCACCAGTTCACTCAAACCTGATTTCACAGAACATTCCACTTCACTCAAACTTGATTTCACACAACACCAACCCACTTCACTCAAACCTGATTTCACAGAACATCCCACTTCACTCAAACCTGATTTCACACACCATGCCACTTTAATCAAATCTGATTTCAGACAACACCATCCCACTTCACTCAAACCTGATTTCACACACCACCCCACTACACTCAAACATTATTTCACACAACTCCACCCCACTTCACTCAAACCTGATTTCACACAAATCTCCACTTCACTCAAACCCGATTTCACTGAACATCCCTATTCACTCAAACTTGACTTCACACAAAACCAACCCACTTCACAATCCTGATTTCACAGAACATCTCCCTTCACTCAAACCTGATTTCCCACAATACCACTTCACTTCACACAAACCTAATTTCACTCAGCACTTCTCCACTTCACTGATACCTGATTTCACACAACACCACTCCAGTTCACTGAAACCTGATTTCACACAACACCACCCGAATTCACTCAAACCTGATTTTACACACCACCTCAATTCCCTCAAGCCTGATTTCACACAACACACCACTTCACAAAAACCTGATTTTACATGCCACCACTTCACTCAAACCTGAATTCACACAACACCTCACTTCACTCAAAACTGATTTCACACACCACTCCACTTCACTCAAACCTGCTTTCACACAACACCACGCCACTTCACTCAAACCTGATTTCACACAACACCCCACTTCACTCAAAACTGATTTCACACACCACCCCATATCACTCAAATCTGATTTCACACAACACCACTCCACTTCATTCAAGCCTTATTTCACAGAAAGTGCCACGTCACTCAAACCTGATTTTACATGCCACCGCTTCACTGAAGCCTGATTTCACACACCACCCCACTTCACTCAAACCCAATTTCACACAAAACCACCCTACTTCACTCAAACCTGATTGCACACAACACCACCCCACTTCACTCAAATATGACTTCATACAAAACACCATTTCACTCAAACATGATTTTACACACCACCAGTTCACTCAAACATGATTTCACAAAACACCTCACTTCACTCATACCTGATTTTACACAACATCACCCCACTTCCCTCAAACCTGATTTCACACAACACCCCACTTCAGTCAAACCTGATTTCACACAACACACCACTTCACAAAAACCTGATTTTACTTGCCACCACTTCACTCAAAACCTGATTTCACACACCTCTCCACTTAACACAAACCTGATTTCACTGAACATTCCACTTCACTCAAACTTGATTTCACACAACACCAACCCACTTCACTCAAACCTGATTTCACAGAACATCCCACTTCACTCAAACCTGATTTCACACACCATGCCACTTCAATCAAATCTGATTTCAGACAACACCATCCCACTTCACTCAAACCTGATTTCACACACCACCCCACTTCACTCAAACATTATTTCACACAACTCCACCCCACTTCAATCAAATCTGATTTCACTCAACACCTCTCCACTTCAATCAAACCTAATTTCACAGAACACCAGCCCACTTCATTCAAGCCTGATTTCAGACACCACCCAACTTCAATCAAACCTGATTTCATACACGACCCCACTTTATCTAAACCTGATTTCACACACCACCCCACTTCACTCAAACCTGATTTCCCACAACACCACTTCACTTCACTCAAACCTAATTTCACTCAGCACTTCTCCACTTCACTGAAACCTGATTTCACACAACACCACTCCAGTTCACTGAAACCTGATTTCACACAACACCACTCCAGTTCACTGAAACCTGATTTCACACAACACCACTCCACTTCACTCAAACCTGATTTCACAGAAAATGCCACGTCACTCAAACCTGATTTCACACACCACCCCACTTCACTCAAACCTGATTTCACACAACACCAACTCACATCACTCAAACCTGATTTCACACACCACTCCACTTCACTCAAACCTGATTTCACACAACACCACCCCACTTCAAACAAATCTGATTTCACACAACACCACACCACATCACTCAAAACTGATTTCACACACCACTCCACTTCACTCAAACCTGCTTTCACACAACACCACGCCACTTCACTCAAACCTGATTTCACACAACACTCCACTTCACTCAAAACTGATTTCACACAACACCACCCCATATCACTCAAATCTGATTTCACACAACACCACCCCACTTCATTCAAGCCTGATTTCTCAGAAAATCCCACTTCACTCAAACCTGATTTTACATGCCACCGCTTCACTGAAGCCTGATTTCACACACCACCCCACTTCACTCAAACCCAATTTCACACAAAACCACCCTACGTCACTCAAACCTGATTGCACACAACACCACCCCACTTCACTCAAATATGACTTCATACAAAACACCATTTCACTCAAACATGATTTTAAACACCACCAGTACACTCAAACATGATTTCACAAAACACCTCACTTCACTCATACCTGATTTTACACAACATCACCCCACTTCCCTCAAACCTGATTTCACACAACACCCCACTTCAGTCAAACCTGATTTCACACAACACCACGCCACTTCACTCAAACCTGATTTTACACACCACCTCACTTCACTCAAACCTGATTTCACACAACACACCACTTCACAAAAACCTGATTTTACTTGCCACCACTTCACTCAAAACCTGATTTCACACACCTCTCCACTTAACACAAACCTGATTTCACTGAACATTCCACATCACTCAAACTTGATTTCACACAACACCAACCCACTTCACTCAAACCTGATTTCACAGAACATCCCACTTCACTCAAACCTGATTTCACACACCATGCCACTTCAATCAAATCTGATTTCAGACAACACCATCCCACTTCACTCAAACCTGATTTCACACACCACCCCACTTCACTCAAACATTATTTCACACAACTCCACCCCACTTCAATCAAATCTGATTTCACTCAACACCTCTCCACTTCAATCAAACCTAATTTCACAGAACACCAGCCCACTTCATTCGCCTGATTTTACACAACACCACCCCTCTTCACTCAAACCTGATATCACAGAAAATGCCACGTCACTCAAACCTGATTTTACTTGCCACCACTTCACTTCACCTGATTTCTCACACAATTCTACTTCACTCAAGCCTGATTTCAGACACCACCCCACTTCACTCAAATCTGATTTCACACACCACCCCACTTCACTCAAACCTGATTTCACACAACACCACCCCACTTCACTCAAAACTGATTTCACACACCACGCCACTTCACTCAAACCTGATTTCACGCAACACACCACTTCACTCAAAACTGATTTCACACACCACGCCACTTCACTCAAACCTGATTTCACACAACACACCACTTCACTCAAAACTGATTTCACAAAACACCACCCCACTTCATTCAAGACTGATTTCACAGAAAATCCCACTTCACTCAAACCCAATTTCACACAAAACCACCTTACTTCACTCAAACCTGATTGCACACAACACCACCCCACTTCACTCAAATATGATTTCATACAAAACACCATTTCACTCAAACATGATTTTACACACCACCAGTTCACTCAAACATGATTTCACAAAACACCTCACTTCACTCATACCTGATTTCACACAACACCCCACTTCAGTCAAACCTGATTTCACACAACACCACGCCACGTCACACAAACCTGATTTTACACACCACCTCACTTCACTCAAACCTGATTTCACACAACACACCACTTCACAAAAACCTGATTTTACTTGCCACCACTTCACTCAAAACCTGATTTCACACACCTCTCCACTTAACACAAACCTGATTTCACTGAACATTCCACTTCACTCAAACTTGATTTCACACAACACCAACCCACTTCACTCAAACCTGATTTCACAGAACATCCCACTTCACTCAAACCTGATTTCACACACCACGCCACTTCAATCGAATCTGATTTCAGACAACACCATCCCACTTCACTCAAACCTGATTTCACACACCACCCCACTTCACTCAAACATTATTTCACACAACTCCACCCCACTTCAATCAAATCTGATTTCACTCAACACCTCTCCACTTCAATCAAACTTAATTTCACAGAACATCAGCCCACTTCATTCAAGCCTGATTTCAGACACCACCCAACTTCAATCAAACCTGATTTCATACACGACCCCACTTTATCTAAACCTGATTTCACACACCACCCCACTTCACTCAAAGCTGATTTCACACAACACCACCCCAATTCACTCAAACCTGATTTTACACACCACCTCAATTCCCTCAAGCCTGATTTCACACAACACACCACTTCACAAAAACCTGATTTTACATGCCACCACTTCACTCAAACCTGAATTCACACAACACCTCACTTCACTCAAAACTGATTTCACACACCACTCCACTTCACTCAAATCTGCTTTCACACAACACCACGCCACTTCACTCAAACCTGATTTCACACAACACCCCACTTCACTCAAAACTGATTTCACACACCACCCCATATCACTCAAATCTGATTTCACACAACACCACTCCACTTCATTCAAGCCTTATTTCACAGAAAGTGCCACGTCACACAAACCTGATTTTACATGCCACCGCTTCACTGAAGCCTGATTTCACACACCACCCCACTTCACTCAAACCCAATTTCACACAAAACCACCCTACTTCACTCAAACCTGATTGCACACAACACCACCCCACTTCACTCAAATATGACTTCATACAAAACACCATTTCACTCAAACATGATTTTACAAACCACCAGTTCACTCAAACATGATTTTACAAAACACCTCACTTCACTCATACCTGATTTTACACAACATCACCCCACTTCCCTCAAACCTGATTTCACACAACACCCCACTTCAGTCAAACCTGATTTCACACAACACCACGCCACTTCACTCAAACCTGATTTTACACACCACCTCACTTCACTCAAACCTGATTTCACACAACACACCACTTCACAAAAACCTGATTTTACTTGCCACCACTTCACTCAAAACCTGATTTCACACACCTCTCCACTTAACACAAACCTGATTTCACTGAACATTCCACTTCACTCAAACTTGATTTCACACAACACCAACCCACTTCACTCAAACCTGATTTCACAGAACATCCCACTTCACTCAAACCTGATTTCACACACCATGCCACTTCAATCAAATCTGATTTCAGACAACACCATCCCACTTCACTCAAACCTGATTTCACACACCACCCCACTTCACTCAAACATTATTTCACACAACTCCACCCCACTTCAATCAAATCTGATTTCACTCAACACCTCTCCACTTCAATCAAACCTAATTTCACAGAACACCAGCCCACTTCAATCAAGCCTGATTTCAGACACCACCCAACTTCAATCAAACCTGATTTCATACACGACCCCACTTTATCTAAACCTGATTTCACACACCACCCCACTTCACTCAAACCTGATTTCCCACAACACCACTTCACTTCACTCAAACCTAATTTCACTCAGCACTTCTCCACTTCACTGAAACCTGATTTCACACAACACCACTCCAGTTCACTGAAACCTGATTTCACACAACACCACTCCAGTTCACTGAAACCTGATTTCACACAACACCACTCCACTTCAATCAAACCTGATTTCACAGAAAATGCCACGTCACTCAAACCTGATTTTACTTGCCACCACTTCACTGAAACCTGATTTCTCACACAATTTTACTTCACTCAAGCCTGATTTCAGACACCACCCCACTTCACTCAAATCTGATTTCACACACCACTCCACTTCACTCAAACCTGCTTTCACACAACACCACGCCACTTCACTCAAACCTGATTTCACGCAACACACCACTTCACTCAAAACTGATTTCACACCACACCACCCCACTTCATTCAAGCCTGATTTCACAGAAAATCCCACTTCACTCAAACCTGATTTTACATGCCACCGCTTCACTGAAGCCTGATTTCACACACCACACCACTTCACTCAAACCCAATTTCACACAAAACCACCGGACTTCACTCAAACCTGATTGCACACAACACCACCCCACTTCACTCAAATATGATTTCATACAAAACACCATTTCACTCAAACATGATTTTACACACCACCAGTTCACTCAAACCTGATTTCACAGAACATTCCACTTCACTCAAACTTGATTTCACACAACACCAACCCACTTCACTCAAACCTGATTTCACAGAACATCCCACTTCACTCAAACCTGATTTCACACACCATGCCACTTTAATCAAATCTGATTTCAGACAACACCATCCCACTTCACTCAAACCTGATTTCACACACCACCCCACTACACTCAAACATTATTTCACACAACTCCACCCCACTTCACTCAAACCTGATTTCACACAAATCTCCACTTCACTCAAACCCGATTTCACTGAACATCCCTATTCACTCAAACTTGACTTCACACAAAACCAACCCACTTCACAATCCTGATTTCACAGAACATCTCACTTCACTCAAACCTGATTTCCCACAATACCACTTCACTTCACACAAACCTAATTTCACTCAGCACTTCTCCACTTCACTGATACCTGATTTCACACAACACCACTCCAGTTCACTGAAACCTGATTTCACACAACACCACTCCAGTTCACTGAAACCTGATTTCACATAACAACACTCCACTTCAATCAAACCTGATATCACAGAAAATGCCACGTCACACAAACCTGATTTTACTTGCCACCACTTCACTGAAACCTGATTTCTCACACAATTCCACTTCACTCAAACTTGATTTCACACAAAACCAACCCACTTCACTCAAACCTGATATCACACACAACCCCACTTCAAACAAATCTGACTTCACACAACACCACCCCACTTCACTCAAACCTAATTTCACAGAACATTCCACTTCACTCAAACCTGATTTCACACACCACCCCACTTCACTCAAACCTGATTTCACACAACACCAACTCACATCACTCAAACCTGATTTCACACACCACTCCACTTCACTCAAACCTGATTTCACACAACACCACCCCACTTCAAACAAATCTGATTTCACACAACACCACACCACATCACTCAAAACTGATTTCACACACCACTCCACTTCACTCAAACCTGCTTTCACACAACACCACGCCACTTCACTCAAACCCAATTTCACACAAAACCACCCTACTTCACTCAAACCTGATTGCACACAACACCACCCCACTTCACTCAAATATGACTTCATACAAAACACCATTTCACTCAAACATGATTTTACACACCACCAGTTCACTCAAACATGATTTCACAAAACACCTCACTTCACTCATACCTGATTTTACACAACATCACCCCACTTCCCTCAAACCTGATTTCACACAACACCCCACTTCAGTCAAACCTGATTTCACACAACACCACGCCACTTCACTCAAACCTGATTTTACACACCACCTTACTTCACTCAAACCTGATTTCACACAACACACCACTTCACAAAAACCTGATTTTACTTGCCACCACTTCACTCAAAACCTGATTTCACACACCTCTCCACTTAACACAAACCTGATTTCACTGAACATTCCACTTCACTCAAACTTGATTTCACACAACACCAACCCACTTCACTCAAACCTGATTTCACAGAAAATCCCACTTCACTCAAACCTGATTTCACACACCATGCCACTTCAATCAAATCTGATTTCAGACAACACCATCCCACTTCACTCAAACCTGATTTCACACACCACCCCACTTCACTCAAACATTATTTCACACAACTCCACCCCACTTCAATCAAATCTGATTTCACTCAACACCTCTCCACTTCAATCAAACCTAATTTCACAGAACACCAGCCCACTTCATTCAAGCCTGATTTCAGACACCACCCAACTTCACTCAAACCTGATTTCCCACAACACCACTTCACTTCACTCAAACCTAATTTCACTCAGCACTTCTCCACTTCACTGAAACCTGATTTCACACAACACCACTCCAGTTCACTGAAACCTGATTTCACACAACACCACTCCAGTTCACTGAAACCTGATTTCACACAACACCACTCCACTTCAATCAAACCTGATTTCACAGAAAATGCCACGTCACTCAAACCTGATTTTACTTGCCACCACTTCACTGAAACCTGATTTCTCACACAATTCTACTTCACTCAAGCCTGATTTCAGACACCACCCAACTTCACTCAAATCTGATTTCACACACCACTCCACTTCACTCAAACCTGATTTCACACAACACCACCCCACTTCAAACAAATCTGATTTCAAACAACACCACCCCACATCACTCAAAACTGATTTCACACACCACTCCACTTCACTCAAACCTGCTTTCACACAACACCACGCCACTTCACTCAAACCTGATTTCACGCAACACACCACTTCACTCAAAACTGATTTCACACAACACCACCCCACTTCATTCAAGCCTGATTTCACAGAAAATCCCACTTCACTCAAACCTGATTTTACATGCCACCGCTTCACTGAAGCCTGATTTCACACACCACCCCACTTCACTCAAACCCAATTTCACACAAAACCACCTTACTTCACTCAAACCTGATTGCACACAACACCACCCCACTTCACTCAAATATGATTTCATACAAAACACCATTTCACTCAAACATGATTTTACACACCACCAGTTCACTCAAACCTGATTTCACAGAACATTCCACTTCACTCAAACTTGATTTCACACAACACCAACCCACTTCACTCAAACCTGATTTCACAGAACATCCCACTTCACTCAAACCTGATTTCACACACCATGCCACTTTAATCAAATCTGATTTCAGACAACACCATCCCACTTCACTCAAACCTGATTTCACACACCACCCCACTACACTCAAACATTATTTCACACAACTCCACCCCACTTCACTCAAACCTGATTTCACACAAATCTCCACTTCACTCAAACCCGATTTCACTGAACATCCCTATTCACTCAAACTTGACTTCACACAAAACCAACCCACTTCACAATCCTGATTTCACAGAACATCTCCCTTCACTCAAACCTGATTTCCCACAATACCACTTCACTTCACACAAACCTAATTTCACTCAGCACTTCTCCACTTCACTGATACCTGATTTCACACAACACCACTCCAGTTCACTGAAACCTGATTTCACACAACACCACCCGAATTCACTCAAACCTGATTTTACACACCACCTCAATTCCCTCAAGCCTGATTTCACACAACACACCACTTCACAAAAACCTGATTTTACATGCCACCACTTCACTCAAACCTGAATTCACACAACACCTCACTTCACTCAAAACTGATTTCACACACCACTCCACTTCACTCAAACCTGCTTTCACACAACACCACGCCACTTCACTCAAACCTAATTTCACACAACACCCCACTTCACTCAAAACTGATTTCACACACCACCCCATATCACTCAAATCTGATTTCACACAACACCACTCCACTTCATTCAAGCCTTATTTCACAGAAAGTGCCACGTCACTCAAACCTGATTTTACATGCCACCGCTTCACTGAAGCCTGATTTCACACACCACCCCACTTCACTCAAACCCAATTTCACACAAAACCACCCTACTTCACTCAAACCTGATTGCACACAACACCACCCCACTTCACTCAAATATGACTTCATACAAAACACCATTTCACTCAAACATGATTTTACACACCACCAGTTCACTCAAACATGATTTCACAAAACACCTCACTTCACTCATACCTGATTTTACACAACATCACCCCACTTCCCTCAAACCTGATTTCACACAACACCCCACTTCAGTCAAACCTGATTTCACACAACACACCACTTCACAAAAACCTGATTTTACTTGCCACCACTTCACTCAAAACCTGATTTCACACACCTCTCCACTTAACACAAACCTGATTTCACTGAACATTCCACTTCACTCAAACTTGATTTCACACACCAACCCACTTCACTCAAACCTGATTTCACAGAACATCCCACTTCACTCAAACCTGATTTCACACACCATGCCACTTCAATCAAATCTGATTTCAGACAACACCATCCCACTTCACTCAAACCTGATTTCACACACCACCCCACTTCACTCAAACATTATTTCACACAACTCCACCCCACTTCAATCAAATCTGATTTCACTCAACACCTCTCCACTTCAATCAAACCTAATTTCACAGAACACCAGCCCACTTCATTCAAGCCTGATTTCAGACACCACCCAACTTCAATCAAACCTGATTTCATACACGACCCCACTTTATCTAAACCTGATTTCACACACCACCCCACTTCACTCAAACCTGATTTCCCACAACACCACTTCACTTCACTCAAACCTAATTTCACTCAGCACTTCTCCACTTCACTGAAACCTGATTTCACACAACACCACTCCAGTTCACTGAAACCTGATTTCACACAACACCACTCCAGTTCACTGAAACCTGATTTCACACAACACCACTCCACTTCAATCAAACCTGATTTCACAGAAAATGCCACGTCACTCAAACCTGATTTTACTTGCCACCACTTCACTGAAACCTGATTTCTCACACAATTCTACTTCACTCAAGCCTGATTTCAGACACCACCCCACTTCACTCAAATCTGATTTCACACACCACTCCACTTCACTCAAACCTGATTTCACACAACACCACCCCACTTCAAACAAATCTGATTTCAAACAACACCACCCCACATCACTCAAAACTGATTTCACACACCACTCCACTTCACTCAAACCTGCTTTCACACAACACCACGCCACTTCACTCAAACCTGATTTCACGCAACACACCACTTCACTCAAAACTGATTTCACACAACACCACCCCACTTCATTCAAGCCTGATTTCACAGAAAATCCCACTTCACTCAAACCTGATTTTACATGCCACCGCTTCACTGAAGCCTGATTTCACACACCACCCCACTTCACTCAAACCCAATTTCACACAAAACCACCGGACTTCACTCAAACCTGATTGCACACAACACCACCCCACTTCACTCAAATATGATTTCATACAAAACACCATTTCACTCAAACATGATTTTACACACCACCAGTTCACTCAAACCTGATTTCACAGAACATTCCACTTCACTCAAACTTGATTTCACACAACACCAACCCACTTCACTCAAACCTGATTTCACAGAACATCCCACTTCACTCAAACCTGATTTCACACACCATGCCACTTTAATCAAATCTGATTTCAGACAACACCATCCCACTTCACTCAAACCTGATTTCACACACCACCCCACTACACTCAAACATTATTTCACACAACTCCACCCCACTTCACTCAAACCTGATTTCACACAAATCTCCACTTCACTCAAACCCGATTTCACTGAACATCCCTATTCACTCAAACTTGACTTCACACAAAACCAACCCACTTCACAATCCTGATTTTACAGAACATCTCACTTCACTCAAACCTGATTTCCCACAATACCACTTCACTTCACACAAACCTAATTTCACTCAGCACTTCTCCACTTCACTGATACCTGATTTCACACAACACCACTCCAGTTCACTGAAACCTGATTTCACACAACACCACTCCAGTTCACTGAAACCTGATTTCACATAACAACACTCCACTTCAATCAAACCTGATATCACAGAAAATGCCACGTCACACAAACCTGATTTTACTTGCCACCACTTCACTGAAACCTGATTTCTCACACAATTCCACTTCACTCAAACTTGATTTCACACAAAACCAACCCACTTCACTCAAACCTGATATCACACACAACCCCACTTCAAACAAATCTGACTTCACACAACACCACCCCACTTCACTCAAACCTAATTTCACAGAACATTCCACTTCACTCAAACCTGATTTCACACACCACCCCACTTCACTCAAACCTGATTTCACACAACACCAACTCACATCACTCAAACCTGATTTCACACACCACTCCACTTCACTCAAACCTGATTTCACACAACACCACCCCACTTCAAACAAATCTGATTTCACACAACACCACACCACATCACTCAAAACTGATTTCACACACCACTCCACTTCACTCAAACCTGCTTTCACACAACACCACGCCACTTCACTCAAACCTGATTTCACACAACACTCCACTTCACTCAAAACTAATTTCACACAACACCACCCCATATCACTCAAATCTGATTTCACACAACACCACCCCACTTCATTCAAGCCTGATTTCTCAGAAAATCCCACTTCACTCAAACCTGATTTTACATGCCACCGCTTCACTGAAGCCTGATTTCACACACCAGCCCACTTCACTCAAACCCAATTTCACACAAAACCACCCTACTTCACTCAAACCTGATTGCACACAAGACCCCCCCACTTCACTCAAATATGACTTCATACAAAACACCATTTCACTCAAACATGATTTTAAACACCACCAGTACACTCAAACATGATTTCACAAAACACCTCACTTCACTCATACCTGATTTTACACAACATCACCCCACTTCCCTCAAACCTGATTTCACACAACACCCCACTTCAGTCAAACCTGATTTCACACAACACCACGCCACTTCACTCAAACCTGATTTTACACACCACCTCACTTCACTCAAACCTGATTTCACACAACACACCACTTCACAAAAACCTGATTTTACTTGCCACCACTTCACTCAAAACCTGATTTCACACACCTCTCCAGTTAACACAAACCTGATTTCACTGAACATTCCACATCACTCAAACTTGATTTCACACAACACCAAACCACTTCACTCAAACCTGATTTCACAGAACATCCCACTTCACTCAAACCTGATTTCACACACCATGCCACTTCAATCAAATCTGATTTCAGACAACACCATCCCACTTCACTCAAACCTGATTTCACACACCACCCCACTTCACTCAAACATTATTTCACACAACTCCACCCCACTTCAATCAAATCTGATTTCACTCAACACCTCTCCACTTCAATCAAACCTAATTTCACAGAACACCAGCCCACTTCATTCAAGCCTGATTTCACACACCACTCCACTTCACTCAAACCTGCTTTCACACAACACCACGCCACTTCATTCAAGCCTGATTTCACAGAAAATCCCACTTCACTCAAACCTGATTTTACATGCCACCGCTTCACTGAAGCCTGATTTCACACACCACCCCACTTCACTCAAACCCAATTCCACACAAAACCACCCTACTTCACTCAAACCTAATTGCACACAACACCACCACACATCACGCAAATATGATTTCATACAAAACACCATTTCACTCAAACATGATTTTACACACCACCAGTTCACTCAAACATAATTTCACAAAACACCCCACTTCACTCAAACCTGATTTCCTACAACACCACTTCACTTCACTCAAACCTAATTTCACTCAGCACTTCTCCACTTCACTGAAACCTGATTTCACACAACACCACTCCACTTCAATCAAACCTGATTTCACACAACACCACCCCTCTTCACTCAAACCTGATATCACAGAAAATGCCACGTCACTCAAACCTGATTTTACTTGCCACCACTTCACTGAAACCTGATTTCTCACACAATTCTACTTCACTCAAGCCTGATTTCAGACACCACCCCACTTCACTCAAACCTGATTTCACACAACACCACCCCACTTCAAACAAATCTGATTTCAAACAACACCACCCCACATCACTCAAAACTGATTTCACACACCACGCCACTTCACTCAAACCTGATTTCACGCAACACACCACTTCACTAAAAACTGATTGCACACAACACCACCCCACTTCATTCAAGCCTGATTTCACAGAAAATCCCACTTCACTCAAACCTGATTTTACATGCCACCGCTTCACTGAAGCCTGATTTCACACACCACCCCACTTCACTCAAACCCAATTTCACACAAAACCACCTTACTTCACTCAAACCTGATTGCACACAACACCACCCCACTTCACTCAAATATGATTTCATACAAAACACCATTTCACTCAAACATGATTTTACACACCACCAGTTCACTCAAACCTGATTTCACAGAACATTCCACTTCACTCAAACTTGATTTCACACAACACCAACCCACTTCACTCAAACCTGATTTCACAGAACATCCCACTTCACTCAAACCTGATTTCACACACCATGCCACTTTAATCAAATCTGATTTCAGACAACACCATCCCACTTCACTCAAACCTGATTTCACACACCACCCCACTACACTCAAACATTATTTCACACAACTCCACCCCACTTCACTCAAACCTGATTTCACACAAATCTCCACTTCACTCAAACCCGATTTCACTGAACATCCCAATTCACTCAAACTTGACTTCACACAAAACCAACCCACTTCACAATCCTGATTTCACAGAACATCTCACTTCACTCAAACCTGATTTCCCACAATACCACTTCACTTCACACAAACCTAATTTCACTCAGCACTTCTCCACTTCACTGATACCTGATTTCACACAACACCACTCCAGTTCACTGAAACCTGATTTCACACAACACCACTCCAGTTCACTGAAACCTGATTTCACATAACAACACTCCACTTCAATCAAACCTGATATCACAGAAAATGCCACGTCACTCAAACCTGATTTTACTTGCCACCACTTCACTGAAACCTGATTTCTCACACAATTCCACTTCACTCAAACTTGATTTCACACAAAACCAACCCACTTCACTCAAACCTGATATCACACACAACCCCACTTCAAACAAATCTGACTTCACACAACACCACCCCACTTCACTCAAACCTAATTTCACAGAACATTCCACTTCACTCAAACCTGATGTCACACACCACCCCACTTCACTCAAACCTGATTTCACACAACACCAACTCACATCACTCAAACCTGATTTCACACAACACCACGCCACTTCACTCAAACCTGATTTCACACAACACTCCACTTCACTCAAAACTGATTTCACACAACACCACCCCATATCACTCAAATCTGATTTCACACAACACCACCCCACTTCATTCAAGCCTGATTTCACAGAAAATCCCACTTCACTCAAACCTGATTTTACATGCCACCGCTTCACTGAAGCCTGATTTCACACACCACCCCACTTCACTCAAACCCAATTTCACACAAAACCACCTTACTTCACTCAAACCTGATTGCACACAACACCACCCCACTTCACTCAAATATGATTTCATACAAAACACCATTTCACTCAAACATGATTTTACACACCACCAGTTCACTCAAACCTGATTTCACAGAACATTCCACTTCACTCAAACTTGATTTCACACAACACCAACCCACTTCACTCAAACCTGATTTCACAGAACATCCCACTTCACTCAAACCTGATTTCACACACCATGCCACTTTAATCAAATCTGATTTCAGACAACACCATCCCACTTCACTCAAACCTGATTTCACACACCACCCCACTACACTCAAACATTATTTCACACAACTCCACCCCACTTCACTCAAACCTGATTTCACACAAATCTCCACTTCACTCAAACCCGATTTCACTGAACATCCCAATTCACTCAAACTTGACTTCACACAAAACCAACCCACTTCACAATCCTGATTTCACAGAACATCTCACTTCACTCAAACCTGATTTCCCACAATACCACTTCACTTCACACAAACCTAATTTCACTCAGCACTTCTCCACTTCACTGATACCTGATTTCACACAACACCACTCCAGTTCACTGAAACCTGATTTCACACAACACCACTCCAGTTCACTGAAACCTGATTTCACATAACAACACTCCACTTCAATCAAACCTGATATCACAGAAAATGCCACGTCACTCAAACCTGATTTTACTTGCCACCACTTCACTGAAACCTGATTTCTCACACAATTCCACTTCACTCAAACTTGATTTCACACAAAACCAACCCACTTCACTCAAACCTGATATCACACACAACCCCACTTCAAACAAATCTGACTTCACACAACACCACCCCACTTCACTCAAACCTAATTTCACAGAACATTCCACTTCACTCAAACCTGATTTCACACAACACCAACTCACATCACTCAAACCTGATTTCACACAACACCACGCCACTTCACTCAAACCTGATTTCACACAACACTCCACTTAACTCAAAACTGATTTCACACAACACCACCCCATATCACTCAAATCTGATTTCACACAACACCACCCCACTTCATTCAAGCCTGATTTCACAGAAAATCCCACTTCACTCAAACCTGATTTTACATGCCACCGCTTCACTGAAGCCTGATTTCACACACCACCCCACTTCACTCAAACCCAGTTTCACACAAAACCACCCTACTTCACTCAAACCTGATTGCACACAACACCACCCCACTTCACTCAAATATGACTTCATACAAAACACCATTTCACTCAAACATGATTTTAAACACCACCAGTACACTCAAACATGATTTCACAAAACACCTCACTTCACTCATACCTGATTTTACACAACATCACCCCACTTCCCTCAAACCTGATTTCACACAACACCCCACTTCAGTCAAACCTGATTTCACACAACACCACGCCACTTCACTCAAACCTGATTTTACACACCACCTCACTTCACTCAAACCTGATTTCACAGAACATCCCACTTCACTCAAACCTGATTTCACACACCATGCCACTTCAATCAAATCTGATTTCAGACAACACCATCCCACTTCACTCAAACCTGATTTCACACACCACCCCACTTCACTCAAACATTATTTCACACAACTCCACCCCACTTCAATCAAATCTGATTTCACTCAACACCTCTCCACTTCAATCAAACCTAATTTCACAGAACACCAGCCCACTTCATTCAAGCCTGATTTCAGACACCACCCAACTTCAATCAAACCTGATTTCATACACGACCCCACTTTATCTAAACCTGATTTCACACACCACCCCACTTCACTCAAACCTGATTTCCCACAACACCACTTCACTTCACTCAAACCTAATTTCACTCAGCACTTCTCCACTTCATTGAAACCTGATTTCACACAACACCACTCCAGTTCACTGAAACCTGATTTCACACAACACCACTCCAGTTCACTGAAACCTAATTTCACACAACACCACTCCACTTCAATCAAACCTGATTTCACACAACACCACCCCTCTTCACTCAAACCTGATATCACAGAAAATGCCACGTCACTCAAACCTGATTTTACTTGCCACCACTTCACTGAAACCTGATTTCTCACACAATTCTACTTCACTCAAGCCTGATTTCAGACACCACCCCACTTCACTCAAATCTGATTTCACACAGCACTCCACTTCACTCAAACCTGATTTCACACAACACCACCACATTTCAAACAAATCTGATTTCAAACAACACCACACCACATCACTCAAAACTGATTTCACACACCACTCCACTTCACTCAAACCTGCTTTCACACAACACCACGCCACTTCACTCAAACCTGATTTCACGCAACACACCACTTCACTCAAAACTGATTTCACACAACACCACCCCACTTCATTCAAGCCTGATTTCACAGAAAATCCCACTTCACTCAAACCTGATTTTACATGCCACCGCTTCACTGAAGCCTGATTTCACACACCACCCCACTTCACTCAAACCCAATTCCACACAAAACCACCCTACTTCACTCAAACCTGATTGCACACAACACCACCACACATCACTCAAATATGATTTCATGCAAAACACCATTTCACTCAAACATGATTTTACACACCACCAGTTCACTCAAACATGATTTCACAAAACACCCCACTTCACTCAAACCTGATTTCCCACAACACCACTTCACTTCACTCAAACCTAATTTCACTCAGCACTTCTCCACTTCACTGAAACCTGATTTCACACAACACCACTCCAGTTCACTGAAACCTGATTTCACACAACACCACTCCAGTTCACTGAAACCTAATTTCACACAACACCACTCCACTTCAATCAAACCTGATTTCACACAACACCACCCCTCTTCACTCAAACCTGATATCACAGAAAATGCCACGTCACTCAAACCTGATTTTACTTGCCACCACTTCACTGAAACCTGATTTCTCACACAATTCTACTTCACTCAAGCCTGATTTCAGACACCACCCCACTTCACTCAAATCTGATTTCACACACCACCCCACTTCACTCAAACCTGATTTCACACACCACCCCACTTCAAACAAATCTGATTTCAAACAACACCACCCCACATCACTCAAAACTGATTTCACACACCACGCCACTTCACTCAAACCTGATTTCACGCAACACACCACTTCACTCAAAACTGATTTCACACAACACCACCCCACTTCATTCAAGCCTGATTTCACAGAAAATCCCACTTCACTCAAACCTGATTTTACATGCCACCGCTTCACTGAAGCCTGATTTCACACACCACCCCACTTCACTCAAACCCAATTTCACACAAAACCACCTTACTTCACTCAAACCTGATTGCACACAACACCACCCCACTTCACTCAAATATGATTTCATACAAAACACCATTTCACTCAAACATGATTTTACACACCACCAGTTCACTCAAACCTGATTTCACAGAACATTCCACTTCACTCAAACTTGATTTCACACAACACCAACCCACTTCACTCAAACCTGATTTCACAGAACATCCCACTTCACTCAAACCTGATTTCACACACCACCCCACTACACTCAAACATTATTTCACACAACTCCACCCCACTTCACTCAAACCTGATTTCACACAAATCTCCACTTCACTCAAACCCGATTTCACTGAACATCCCAATTCACTCAAACTTGACTTCACACAAAACCAACCCACTTCACAATCCTGATTTCACAGAACATCTCACTTCACTCAAACCTGATTTCCCACAATACCACTTCACTTCACACAAACCTAATTTCACTCAGCACTTCTCCACTTCACTGATACCTGATTTCACACAACACCACCCCAGTTCACTGAAACCTGATTTCACACAACACCACTCCAGTTCACTGAAACCTGATTTCACATAACAACACTCCACTTCAATCAAACCTGATATCACAGAAAATGCCACGTCACTCAAACCTGATTTTACTTGCCACCACTTCACTGAAACCTGATTTCTCACACAATTCCACTTCACTCAAACTTGATTTCACACAAAACCAACCCACTTCACTCAAACCTGATATCACACACAACCCCACTTCAAACAAATCTGACTTCACACAACACCACCCCACTTCACTCAAACCTAATTTCACAGAACATTCCACTTCACTCAAACCTGATTTCACACAACACCAACTCACATCACTCAAACCTGATTTCACACAACACCACGCCACTTCACTCAAACCTGATTTCACACAACACTCCACTTAACTCAAAACTGATTTCACACAACACCACCCCATATCACTCAAATCTGATTTCACACAACACCACCCCACTTCATTCAAGCCTGATTTCACAGAAAATCCCACTTCACTCAAACCTGATTTTACATGCCACCGCTTCACTGAAGCCTGATTTCACACACCACCCCACTTCACTCAAACCCAATTTCACACAAAACCACCCTACTTCACTCAAACCTGATTGCACACAACACCACCCCACTTCACTCAAATATGACTTCATACAAAACACCATTTCACTCAAACATGATTTTAAACACCACCAGTACACTCAAACATGATTTCACAAAACACCTCACTTCACTCATACCTGATTTTACACAACATCACCCCACTTCCCTCAAACCTGATTTCACACAACACCCCACTTCAGTCAAACCTGATTTCACACAACACCACGCCACTTCACTCAAACCTGATTTTACACACCACCTCACTTCACTCAAACCTGATTTCACACAACACACCACTTCACAAAAACCTGATTTTACTTGCCACCACTTCACTCAAAACCTGATTTCACACACCTCTCCACTTAACACAAACCTGATTTCACTGAACATTCCACATCACTCAAACTTGATTTCACACAACACCAACCCACTTCACTCAAACCTGATTTCACAGAACATCCCACTTCACTCAAACCTGATTTCACACACCATGCCACTTCAATCAAATCTGATTTCAGACAACACCATCCCACTTCACTCAAACCTGATTTCACACACCACCCCACTTCACTCAAACATTATTTCACACAACTCCACCCCACTTCAATCAAATCTGATTTCACTCAACACCTCTCCACTTCAATCAAACCTAATTTCACAGAACACCAGCCCACTTCATTCAAGCCTGATTTCAGACACCACCCAACTTCAATCAAACCTGATTTCATACACGACCCCACTTTATCTAAACCTGATTTCACACACCACCCCACTTCACTCAAACCTGATTTCCCACAACACCACTTCACTTCACTCAAACCTAATTTCACTCAGCACTTCTCCACTTCATTGAAACCTGATTTCACACAACACCACTCCAGTTCACTGAAACCTGATTTCACACAACACCACTCCAGTTCACTGAAACCTAATTTCACACAACACCACTCCACTTCAATCAAACCTGATTTCACACAACACCACCCCTCTTCACTCAAACCTGATATCACAGAAAATGCCACGTCACTCAAACCTGATTTTACTTGCCACCACTTCACTGAAACCTGATTTCTCACACAATTCTACTTCACTCAAGCCTGATTTCAGACACCACCCCACTTCACTCAAATCTGATTTCACACAGCACTCCACTTCACTCAAACCTGATTTCACACAACACCACCACATTTCAAACAAATCTGATTTCAAACAACACCACACCACATCACTCAAAACTGATTTCACACACCACTCCACTTCACTCAAACCTGCTTTCACACAACACCACGCCACTTCACTCAAACCTGATTTCACGCAACACACCACTTCACTCAAAACTGATTTCACACAACACCACCCCACTTCATTCAAGCCTGATTTCACAGAAAATCCCACTTCACTCAAACCTGATTTTACATGCCACCGCTTCACTGAAGCCTGATTTCACACACCACCCCACTTCACTCAAACCCAATTCCACACAAAACCACCCTACTTCACTCAAACCTGATTGCACACAACACCACCACACATCACTCAAATATGATTTCATGCAAAACACCATTTCACTCAAACATGATTTTACACACCACCAGTTCACTCAAACATGATTTCACAAAACACCCCACTTCACTCAAACCTGATTTCCCACAACACCACTTCACTTCACTCAAACCTAATTTCACTCAGCACTTCTCCACTTCACTGAAACCTGATTTCACACAACACCACTCCAGTTCACTGAAACCTGATTTCACACAACACCACTCCAGTTCACTGAAACCTAATTTCACACAACACCACTCCACTTCAATCAAACCTGATTTCACACAACACCACCCCTCTTCACTCAAACCTGATATCACAGAAAATGCCACGTCACTCAAACCTGATTTTACTTGCCACCACTTCACTGAAACCTGATTTCTCACACAATTCTACTTCACTCAAGCCTGATTTCAGACACCACCCCACTTCACTCAAATCTGATTTCACACACCACCCCACTTCACTCAAACCTGATTTCACACACCACCCCACTTCAAACAAATCTGATTTCAAACAACACCACCCCACATCACTCAAAACTGATTTCACACACCACGCCACTTCACTCAAACCTGATTTCACGCAACACACCACTTCACTCAAAACTGATTTCACACAACACCACCCCACTTCATTCAAGCCTGATTTCACAGAAAATCCCACTTCACTCAAACCTGATTTTACATGCCACCGCTTCACTGAAGCCTGATTTCACACACCACCCCACTTCACTCAAACCCAATTTCACACAAAACCACCTTACTTCACTCAAACCTGATTGCACACAACACCACCCCACTTCACTCAAATATGATTTCATACAAAACACCATTTCACTCAAACATGATTTTACACACCACCAGTTCACTCAAACCTGATTTCACAGAACATTCCACTTCACTCAAACTTGATTTCACACAACACCAACCCACTTCACTCAAACCTGATTTCACAGAACATCCCACTTCACTCAAACCTGATTTCACACACCATGCCACTTTAATCAAATCTGATTTCAGACAACACCATCCCACTTCACTCAAACCTGATTTCACACACCACCCCACTACACTCAAACATTATTTCACACAACTCCACCCCACTTCACTCAAACCTGATTTCACACAAATCTCCACTTCACTCAAACCCGATTTCACTGAACATCCCAATTCACTCAAACTTGACTTCACACAAAACCAACCCACTTCACAATCCTGATTTCACAGAACATCTCACTTCACTCAAACCTGATTTCCCACAATACCACTTCACTTCACACAAACCTAATTTCACTCAGCACTTCTCCACTTCACTGATACCTGATTTCACACAACACCACCCCAGTTCACTGAAACCTGATTTCACACAACACCACTCCAGTTCACTGAAACCTGATTTCACATAACAACACTCCACTTCAATCAAACCTGATATCACAGAAAATGCCACGTCACTCAAACCTGATTTTACTTGCCACCACTTCACTGAAACCTGATTTCTCACACAATTCCACTTCACTCAAACTTGATTTCACACAAAACCAACCCACTTCACTCAAACCTGATATCACACACAACCCCACTTCAAACAAATCTGACTTCACACAACACCACCCCACTTCACTCAAACCTAATTTCACAGAACATTCCACTTCACTCAAACCTGATTTCACACAACACCAACTCACATCACTCAAACCTGATTTCACACAACACCACGCCACTTCACTCAAACCTGATTTCACACAACACTCCACTTAACTCAAAACTGATTTCACACAACACCACCCCATATCACTCAAATCTGATTTCACACAACACCACCCCACTTCATTCAAGCCTGATTTCACAGAAAATCCCACTTCACTCAAACCTGATTTTACATGCCACCGCTTCACTGAAGCCTGATTTCACACACCACCCCACTTCACTCAAACCCAATTTCACACAAAACCACCCTACTTCACTCAAACCTGATTGCACACAACACCACCCCACTTCACTCAAATATGACTTCATACAAAACACCATTTCACTCAAACATGATTTTAAACACCACCAGTACACTCAAACATGATTTCACAAAACACCTCACTTCACTCATACCTGATTTTACACAACATCACCCCACTTCCCTCAAACCTGATTTCACACAACACCCCACTTCAGTCAAACCTGATTTCACACAACACCACGCCACTTCACTCAAACCTGATTTTACACACCACCTCACTTCACTCAAACCTGATTTCACACAACACACCACTTCACAAAAACCTGATTTTACTTGCCACCACTTCACTCAAAACCTGATTTCACACACCTCTCCACTTAACACAAACCTGATTTCACTGAACATTCCACATCACTCAAACTTGATTTCACACAACACCAACCCACTTCACTCAAACCTGATTTCACAGAACATCCCACTTCACTCAAACCTGATTTCACACACCATGCCACTTCAATCAAATCTGATTTCAGACAACACCATCCCACTTCACTCAAACCTGATTTCACACACCACCCCACTTCACTCAAACATTATTTCACACAACTCCACCCCACTTCAATCAAATCTGATTTCACTCAACACCTCTCCACTTCAATCAAACCTAATTTCACAGAACACCAGCCCACTTCATTCAAGCCTTTCAGACACCACCCAACTTCAATCAAACCTGATTTCATACACGACCCCACTTTATCTAAACCTGATTTCACACACCACCCCACTTCACTCAAACCTGATTTCCCACAACACCACTTCACTTCACTCAAACCTAATTTCACTCAGCACTTCTCCACTTCATTGAAACCTGATTTCACACAACACCACTCCAGTTCACTGAAACCTGATTTCACACAACACCACTCCAGTTCACTGAAACCTAATTTCACACAACACCACTCCACTTCAATCAAACCTGATTTCACACAACACCACCCCTCTTCACTCAAACCTGATATCACAGAAAATGCCACGTCACTCAAACCTGATTTTACTTGCCACCACTTCACTGAAACCTGATTTCTCACACAATTCTACTTCACTCAAGCCTGATTTCAGACACCACCCCACTTCACTCAAATCTGATTTCACACAGCACTCCACTTCACTCAAACCTGATTTCACACAACACCACCACATTTCAAACAAATCTGATTTCAAACAACACCACACCACATCACTCAAAACTGATTTCACACACCACTCCACTTCACTCAAACCTGCTTTCACACAACACCACGCCACTTCACTCAAACCTGATTTCACGCAACACACCACTTCACTCAAAACTGATTTCACACAACACCACCCCACTTCATTCAAGCCTGATTTCACAGAAAATCCCACTTCACTCAAACCTGATTTTACATGCCACCGCTTCACTGAAGCCTGATTTCACACACCACCCCACTTCACTCAAACCCAATTTCACACAAAACCACCTTACTTCACTCAAACCTGATTGCACACAACTCCACCCCACTTCACTCAAATATGATTTCATACAAAACACCATTTCACTCAAACATGATTTTACACACCACCAGTTCACTCAAACCTGATTTCACAGAACATTCCACTTCACTCAAACTTGATTTCACACAACACCAACCCACTTCACTCAAACCTGATTTCACAGAACATCTCACTTCACTCAAACCTGATTTCCCACAACACCACTTCACTTCACTCAAACCTAATTTCACTCAGCACTTCTCCACTTCACTGATACCTGATTTCACACAACACCACTCCAGTTCACTGAAACCTGATTTCACATAACAACACTCCACTTCAATCAAACCTGATATCACAGAAAATGCCACGTCACTCAAACCTGATTTTACTTGCCACCACTTCACTGAAACCTGATTTCTCACACAATTCCACTTCACTCAAACTTGATTTCACACAAAACCAACCCACTTCACTCAAACCCAATTCCACACAAAACCACCCTACTTCACTCAAACCTGATTGCACACAACACCACCACACATCACTCAAATATGATTTCATACAAAACACCATTTCACTCAAACATGATTTTACACACCACCAGTTCACTCAAACATGATTTCACAAAACACCCCACTTCACTCAAACCTGATTTCCCACAACACCACTTCACTTCACTCAAACCTAATTTCACTCAGCACTTCTCCACTTCACTGAAACCTGATTTCACACAACACCACTCCAGTTCACTGAAACCTGATTTCACACAACACCACTCCAGTTCACTGAAACCTAATTTCACACAACACCACTCCACTTCAATCAAACCTGATTTCACACAACACCACCCCTCTTCACTCAAACCTGATATCACAGAAAATGCCACGTCACTCAAACCTGATTTTACTTGCCACCACTTCACTGAAACCTGATTTCTCACACAATTCTACTTCACTCAAGCCTGATTTCAGACACCACCCCACTTCACTCAAATCTGATTTCACACACCACCCCACTTCACTCAAACCTGATTTCACACACCACCCCACTTCAAACAAATCTGATTTCAAACAACACCACCCCACATCACTCAAAACTGATTTCACACACCACGCCACTTCACTCAAACCTGATTTCACGCAACACACCACTTCACTCAAAACTGATTTCACACAACACCACCCCACTTCATTCAAGCCTGATTTCACAGAAAATCCCACTTCACTCAAACCTGATTTTACATGCCACCGCTTCACTGAAGCCTGATTTCACACACCACCCCACTTCACTCAAACCCAATTTCACACAAAACCACCTTACTTCACTCAAACCTGATTGCACACAACACCACCCCACTTCACTCAAATATGATTTCATACAAAACACCATTTCACTCAAACATGATTTTACACACCACCAGTTCACTCAAACCTGATTTCACAGAACATTCCACTTCACTCAAACTTGATTTCACACAACACCAACCCACTTCACTCAAACCTGATTTCACAGAACATCCCACTTCACTCAAACCTGATTTCACACACCATGCCACTTTAATCAAATCTGATTTCAGACAACACCATCCCACTTCACTCAAACCTGATTTCACACACCACCCCACTACACTCAAACATTATTTCACACAACTCCACCCCACTTCACTCAAACCTGATTTCACACAAATCTCCACTTCACTCAAACCCGATTTCACTGAACATCCCAATTCACTCAAACTTGACTTCACACAAAACCAACCCACTTCACAATCCTGATTTCACAGAACATCTCACTTCACTCAAACCTGATTTCCCACAATACCACTTCACTTCACACAAACCTAATTTCACTCAGCACTTCTCCACTTCACTGATACCTGATTTCACACAACACCACTCCAGTTCACTGAAACCTGATTTCACACAACACCACTCCAGTTCACTGAAACCTGATTTCACATAACAACACTCCACTTCAATCAAACCTGATATCACAGAAAATGCCACGTCACTCAAACCTGATTTTACTTGCCACCACTTCACTGAAACCTGATTTCTCACACAATTCCACTTCACTCAAACTTGATTTCACACAAAACCAACCCACTTCACTCAAACCTGATATCACACACAACCCCACTTCAAACAAATCTGACTTCACACAACACCACCCCACTTCACTCAAACCTAATTTCACAGAACATTCCACTTCACTCAAACCTGATTTCACACACCACCCCACTTCACTCAAACCTGATTTCACACAACACCACGCCACTTCACTCAAACCTGATTTCACACAACACTCCACTTCACTCAAAACTGATTTCACACAACACCACCCCATATCACTCAAATCTGATTTCACACAACACCACCCCACTTCATTCAAGCCTGATTTCACAGAAAATCCCACTTCACTCAAACCTGATTTTACATGCCACCGCTTCACTGAAGCCTGATTTCACACACCACCCCACTTCACTCAAACCCAATTTCACACAAAACCACCTTACTTCACTCAAACCTGATTGCACACAACACCACCCCACTTCACTCAAATATGATTTCATACAAAACACCATTTCACTCAAACATGATTTTACACACCACCAGTTCACTCAAACCTGATTTCACAGAACATTCCACTTCACTCAAACTTGATTTCACACAACACCAACCCACTTCACTCAAACCTGATTTCACAGAACATCCCACTTCACTCAAACCTGATTTCACACACCATGCCACTTTAATCAAATCTGATTTCAGACAACACCATCCCACTTCACTCAAACCTGATTTCACACACCACCCCACTACACTCAAACTTGATTTCACACAACACCAACCCACTTCACTCAAACATGATTTCACAGAACATCCCACTTCACTCAAACCTGATTTCACACACCATGCCACTTTAATCAAATCTGATTTCAGACAACACCACTTCACTTCACTCAAACCTAATTTCACTCAGCACTTCTCCACTTCACTGATACCTGATTTCACACAACACCACTCCAGTTCACTGAAACCTGATTTCACATAACAACACTCCACTTCAATCAAACCTGATATCACAGAAAATGCCACGTCACTCAAACCTGATTTTACTTGCCACCACTTCACTGAAACCTGATTTCTCACACAATTCCACTTCACTCAAACTTGATTTCACACAAAACCAACCCACTTCACTCAAACCTGATATCACACACAACCCCACTTCAAACAAATCTGACTTCACACAACACCACCCCACTTCACTCAAACCTAATTTCACAGAACATTCCACTTCACTCAAACCTGATTTCACACACCACCCCACTTCACTCAAACCTGATTTCACACAACACCAACTCACATCACTCAAACCTGATTTCACACAACACCACGCCACTTCACTAAAACCTGATTTCACACAACACTCCACTTCACTCAAAACTGATTTCACACAACACCACCCCATATCACTCAAATCTGATTTCACACAACACCACCCCACTTCATTCAAGCCTGATTTCACAGAAAATCCCACTTCACTCAAACCTGATTTTACATGCCACCGCTTCACTGAAGCCTGATTTCACACACCACCCCACTTCACTCAAACCCAATTTCACACAAAACCACCTTACTTCACTCAAACCTGATTGCACACAACACCACCCCACTTCACTCAAATATGATTTCATACAAAACACCATTTCACTCAAACATGATTTTACACACCAACAGTTTACTCAAACCTGATTTCACAGAACATTCCACTTCACTCAAACTTGATTTCACACAACACCAACCCACTTCACTCAAACCTGATTTCACAGAACATCCCACTTCACTCAAACCTGATTTCACACACCACCCCACTACACTCAAACTTGATTTCACACAACACCACCCCACTTCACTCAAATATGATTTCATACAAAACACCATTTCACTCAAACATGATTTTACACACCATGCCACTTTAATCAAATCTGATTTCTGTCAACACCATCCCACTTCACTCAAACCTGATTTCACACACCACCCCACTACACTCAAACATTATTTCACACAACTCCACCCCACTTCACTCAAACCTGATTTCACACAACTCTCCACTTCACTCAAACCCGATTTCACTGAACATCCCAATTCACTCAAACTTGACTTCACACAAAACCAACCCACTTCACAATCCTGATTTCACAGAACATCTCACTTCACTCAAACCTGATTTCCCACAATACCACTTCACTTCACACAAACCTAATTTCTCTCAGCACTTCTCCACTTCACTGATACCTGATTTCACACAACACCACTCCAGTTCACTGAAACCTGATTTCACACAACACCACTCCAGTTCACTGAAACCTGATTTCACATAACAACACTCCACTTCAATCAAACCTGATATCACAGAAAATGCCACGTCACTCAAACCTGATTTTACTTGCCACCACTTCACTGAAACCTGATTTCTCACACAATTCCACTTCACTCAAACTAGATTTCACACAAAACCAACCCACTTCACTCAAACCTGATATCACACACAACCCCACTTCAAACAAATCTGACTTCACACAACACCACCCCACTTCACTCAAACCTAATTTCACAGAACATTCCACTTCACTCAAACCTGATTTCACACAACACCAACTCACATCACTCAAACCTGATTTCACACAACACCACGCCACTTCACTCAAACCTGATTTCACACAACACTCCACTTCACTCAAAACTGATTTCACACAACACCACCCCATATCACTCAAATCTGATTTCACACAACACCACCCCACTTCATTCAAGCCTGATTTCACAGAAAATCCCACTTCACTCAAACCTGATTTTACATGCCACCGCTTCACTGAAGCCTGATTTCACACACCACCCCACTTCACTCAAACCCAATTTCACACAAAACCACCTTACTTCACTCAAACCTGATTGCACACAACACCACCCCACTTCACTCAAATATGATTTCATACAAAACACCATTTCACTCAAACATGATTTTACACACCACCAGTTCACTCAAACCTGATTTCACAGAACATTCCACTTCACTCAAACTTGATTTCACACAACACCAACCCACTTCACTCAAACCTGATTTCACAGAACATCCCACTTCACTCAAACCTGATTTCACACACCACCCCACTACACTCAAACTTGATTTCACACAACACCAACCCACTTCACTCAAACCTGATTTCACAGAACATCCCACTTCACTCAAACCTGATTTCACACACCATGCCACTTTAATCAAATCTGATTTCAGACAACACCACTTCACTTCACTCAAACCTAATTTCACTCAGCACTTCTCCACTTCACTGATACCTGATTTCACACAACACCACTCCAGTTCACTGAAACCTGATTTCACATAACAACACTCCACTTCAATCAAACCTGATATCACAGAAAATGCCACGTCACTCAAACCTGATTTTACTTGCCACCACTTCACTGAAACCTGATTTCTCACACAATTCCACTTCACTCAAACTTGATTTCACACAAAACCAACCCACTTCACTCAAACCCAATTCCACACAAAACCACCCTACTTCACTCAAACCTGATTGCACACAACACCACCACACATCACTCAAATATGATTTCATACAAAACACCATTTCACTCAAACATGATTTTACACACCACCAGTTCACTCAAACATGATTTCACAAAACACCCCACTTCACTCAAAGCTGATTTCCCACAACACCACTTCACTTCACTCAAACCTAATTTCACTCAGCACTTCTCCACTTCACTGAAACCTGATTTCACACAACACCACTCCAGTTCACTGAAACCTGATTTCACACAACACCACTCCAGTTCACTGAAACCTAATTTCACACAACACCACTCCACTTCAATCAAACCTGATTTTACACAACACCACCCCTCTTCACTCAAACCTGATATCACAGAAAATGCCACGTCACTCAAACCTGATTTTACTTGCCACCACTTCACTGAAACCTGATTTCTCACACAATTCTACTTCACTCAAGCCTGATTTCAGACACCACCCCACTTCACTCAAATCTGATTTCACACACCACCCCACTTCACTCAAACCTGATTTCACACAACACCACCCCACTTCAAACAAATCTGATTTCAAACAACACCACCCCACATCACTCAAAACTGATTTCACACACCACGCCACTTCACTCAAACCTGATTTCACGCAACACACCACTTCACTCAAAACTGATTTCACACAACACCACCCCACTTCATTCAAGCCTGATTTCACAGAAAATCCCACTTCACTCAAACCTGATTTTACATGCCACCGCTTCACTGAAGCCTGATTTCACACACCACCCCACTTCACTCAAACCCAATTTCACACAAAACCACCTTACTTCACTCAAACCTGATTGCACACAACACCACCCCACTTCACTCAAATATGATTTCATACAAAACACCATTTCACTCAAACATGATTTTACACACCATGCCACTTTAATCAAATCTGATTTCAGACAACACCATCCCACTTCACTCAAACCTGATTTCACACACCACCCCACTACACTCAAACATTATTTCACACAACTCCACCCCACTTCACTCAAACCTGATTTCACACAAATCTCCACTTCACTCAAACCCGATTTCACTGAACATCCCAATTCACTCAAACTTGACTTCACACAAAACCAACCCACTTCACAATCCTGATTTCACAGAACATCTCACTTCACTCAAACCTGATTTCCCACAACACCACTTCACTTCACTCAAACCTAATTTCACTCAGCACTTCTCCACTTCACTGATACCTGATTTCACACAACACCACTCCAGTTCACTGAAACCTGATTTCACATAACAACACTCCACTTCAATCAAACCTGATATCACAGAAAATGCCACGTCACTCAAACCTGATTTTACTTGCCACCACTTCACTGAAACCTGATTTCTCACACAATTCCACTTCACTCAAACTTGATTTCACACAAAACCAACCCACTTCACTCAAACCCAATTCCACACAAAACCACCCTACTTCACTCAAACCTGATTGCACACAACACCACCACACATCACTCAAATATGATTTCATACAAAACACCATTTCACTCAAACATGATTTTACACACCACCAGTTCACTCAAACATGATTTCACAAAACACCCCACTTCACTCAAAGCTGATTTCCCACAACACCACTTCACTTCACTCAAACCTAATTTCACTCAGCACTTCTCCACTTCACTGAAACCTGATTTCACACAACACCACTCCAGTTCACTGAAACCTGATTTCACACAACACCACTCCAGTTCACTGAAACCTAATTTCACACAACACCACTCCACTTCAATCAAACCTTATTTTACACAACACCACCCCTCTTCACTCAAACCTGATATCACAGAAAATGCCACGTCACTCAAACCTGATTTTACTTGCCACCACTTCACTGAAACCTGATTTCTCACACAATTCTACTTCACTCAAGCCTGATTTCAGACACCACCCCACTTCACTCAAATCTGATTTCACACACCACCCCACTTCACTCAAACCTGATTTCACACACCACCCCACTTCAAACAAATCTGATTTCAAACAACACCACCCCACATCACTCAAAACTGATTTCACACACCACGCCACTTCACTCAAACCTGATTTCACGCAACACACCACTTCACTCAAAACTGATTTCACACAACACCACCCCACTTCATTCAAGCCTGATTTCACAGAAAATCCCACTTCACTCAAACCTGATTTTACATGCCACCGCTTCACTGAAGCCTGATTTCACACACCACCCCACTTCACTCAAACCCAATTTCACACAAAACCACCTTACTTCACTCAAACCTGATTGCACACAACACCACCCCACTTCACTCAAATATGATTTCATACAAAACACCATTTCACTCAAACATGATTTTACACACCACCAGTTCACTCAAACCTGATTTCACAGAACATTCCACTTCACTCAAACTTGATTTCACACAACACCAACCCACTTCACTCAAACCTGATTTTACATGCCACCGCTGCACTGAAGCCTGATTTCACACACCACCCCACTTCACTCAAACCCAATTTCACACAAAACCACCTTACTTCACTCAAACCTGATTGCACACAACACCACCCCACTTCACTCAAATATGATTTCATACAAAACACCATTTCACTCAAACATGATTTTACACACCACCAGTTCACTCAAACCTGATTTCACAGAACATTCCACTTCACTCAAACTTGATTTCACACAACACCAACCCACTTCACTCAAACCTGATTTCACAGAACATCCCACTTCACTCAAACCTGATTTCACACACCATGCCACTTTAATCAAATCTGATTTCAGACAACACCATCCCACTTCACTCAAACCTGATTTCACACACCACCCCACTACACTCAAACTTGATTTCACACAACACCAACCCACATCACTCAAACCTGATTTCACAGAACATCCCACTTCACTCAAACCTGATTTCACACACCATGCCACTTTAATCAAATCTGATTTCAGACAACACCACTTCACTTCACTCAAACCTAATTTCACTCAGCACTTCTCCACTTCACTGATACCTGATTTCACACAACACCACTCCAGTTCACTGAAACCTGATTTCACATAACAACACTCAACTTCAATCAAACCTGATATCACAGAAAATGCCACGTCACTCAAACCTGATTTTACTTGCCACCACTTCACTGAAACCTGATTTCTCACACAATTCCACTTCACTCAAACTTGATTTCACACAAAACCAACCCACTTCACTCAAACCCAATTCCACACAAAACCACCCTACTTCACTCAAACCTGATTGCACACAACACCACCACACATCACTCAAATATGATTTCATACAAAACACCATTTCACTCAAACATGATTTTACACACCACAAGTTCACTCAAACATGATTTCACAAAACACCCCACTTCACTCAAACCTGATTTCCCACAACACCACTTCACTTCACTCAAACCTAATTTCACTCAGCACTTCTCCACTTCACTGAAACCTGATTTCACACAACACCACTCCAGTTCACTGAAACCTGATTTCACACAACACCACTCCAGTTCACTGAAACCTAATTTCACACAACACCACTCCACTTCAATCAAACCTGATTTCACACAACACCACCCCTCTTCACTCAAACCTGATATCACAGAAAATGCCACGTCACTCAAACCTGATTTTACTTGCCACCACTTCACTGAAACCTGATTTCTCACACAATTCTACTTCACTCAAGCCTGATTTCAGACACCACCCCACTTCACTCAAATCTGATTTCACACACCACCCCACTTCACTCAAACCTGATTTCACACACCACCCCACTTCAAACAAATCTGATTTCAAACAACACCACCCCACATCACTCAAAACTGATTTCACACACCACGCCACTTCACTCAAACCTGATTTCACGCAACACACCACTTCACTCAAAACTGATTTCACACAACACCACCCCACTTCATTCAAGCCTGATTTCACAGAAAATCGCACTTCACTCAAACCTGATTTTACATGCCACCGCTTCACTGAAGCCTGATTTCACACACCACCCCACTTCACTCAAACCCAATTTCACACAAAACCACCTTACTTCACTCAAACCTGATTGCACACAACACCACCCCACTTCACTCAAATATGATTTCATACAAAACACCATTTCACTCAAACATGATTTTACACACCACCAGTTCACTCAAACCTGATTTCACAGAACATTCCACTTCACTCAAACTTGATTTCACACAACACCAACCCACTTCACTCAAACCTGATTTCACAGAACATCCCACTTCACTCAAACCTGATTTCACACACCATGCCACTTTAATCAAATCTGATTTCAGACAACACCATCCCACTTCACTCAAACCTGATTTCACACACCACCCCACTACACTCAAACATTATTTCACACAACTCCACCCCACTTCACTCAAACCTGATTTCACACAAATCTCCACTTCACTCAAACCCGATTTCACTGAACATCCCAATTCACTCAAACTTGACTTCACACAAAACCAACCCACTTCACAATCCTGATTTCACAGAACATCTCACTTCACTCAAACCTGATTTCCCACAATACCACTTCACTTCACACAAACCTAATTTCACTCAGCACTTCTCCACTTCACTGATACCTGATTTCACACAACACCACTCCAGTTCACTGAAACCTGATTTCACACAACACCACTCCAGTTCACTGAAACCTGATTTCACATAACAACACTCCACTTCAATCAAACCTGATATCACAGAAAATGCCACGTCACTCAAACCTGATTTTACTTGCCACCACTTCACTGAAACCTGATTTCTCACACAATTCCACTTCACTCAAACTTGATTTCACACAAAACCAACCCACTTCACTCAAACCTGATATCACACACAACCTTACTTCAAACAAATCTGACTTCAGACAACACCACCCCACTTCACTCAAACCTAATTTCACAGAACATTCCACTTCACTCAAACCTGATTTCACACACCACCCCACTTCACTCAAACCTGATTTCACACAACACCACGCCACTTCACTCAAACCTGATTTCACACAACACTCCACTTCACTCAAAACTGATTTCACACAACACCACCCCATATCACTCAAATCTGATTTCACACAACACCACCCCACTTCATTCAAGCCTGATTTCACAGAAAATCCCACTTCACTCAAACCTGATTTTACATGCCACCGCTTCACTGAAGCCTGATTTCACACACCACCCCACTTCACTCAAACCCAATTTCACACAAAACCACCTTACTTCACTCAAACCTGATTGCACACAACACCACCCCACTTCACTCAAATATGATTTCATACAAAACACCATTTCACTCAAAATGATTTTACACACCACCAGTTCACTCAAACCTGATTTCACAGAACATTCCACTTCACTCAAACTTGATTTCACACAACACCAACCCACTTCACTCAAACCTGATTTCACAGAACATCCCACTTCACTCAAACCTGATTTCACACACCATGCCACTTTAATCAAATCTGATTTCAGACAACACCATCCCACTTCACTCAAACCTGATTTCACACACCACCCCACTACAATCAAACTTGATTTCACACAACACCAACCCACTTCACTCAAACCTGATTTCACAGAACATCCCACTTCACTCAAACCTGATTTCACACACCATGCCACTTTAATCAAATCTGATTTCAGACAACACCACTTCACTTCACTCAAACCTAATTTCACTCAGCACTTCTCCACTTCACTGTTACCTGATTTCACACAACACCACTCCAGTTCACTGAAACCTGATTTCACATAACAACACTCCACTTCAATCAAACCTGATATCACAGAAAATGCCACGTCACTCAAACCTGATTTTACTTGCCACCACTTCACTGAAACCTGATTTCTCACACAATTCCACTTCACTCAAACTTGATTTCACACAAAACCAACCCACTTCACTCAAACCTGATATCACACACAACCCCACTTCAAACAAATCTGACTTCACACAACACCACCCCACTTCACTCAAACCTGATTTCACACACCACCCCACTTCACTCAAACCTGATTTCACACAACACCAACTCACATCACTCAAACCTGATTTCACACAACACCACGCCACTTCACTCAAACCTGATTTCACACAACACTCCACTTCACTCAAAACTGATTTCACACAACACCACCCTATATCACTCAAATCTGATTTCACACAACACCACCCCACTTCATTCAAGCCTGATTTCACAGAAAATCCCACTTCACTCAAACCTGATTTTACATGCCACCGCTTCACTGAAGCCTGATTTCACACACCACCCCACTTCACTCAAACCCAATTTCACACAAAACCACCTTACTTCACTCAAACCTGATTGCACACAACACCACCCCACTTCACTCAAATATGATTTCATACAAAACACCATTTCACTCAAACATGATTTTACACACCACCAGTTCACTCAAACCTGATTTCACAGAACATTCCACTTCACTCAAACTTGATTTCACACAACACCAACCCACTTCACTCAAACCTGATTTCACAGAACATCCCACTTCACTCAAACCTGATTTCACACACCACCCCACTACACTCAAACTTGATTTCACACAACACCACCCCACTTCACTGAAATATGATTTCATACAAAACACCATTTCACTCAAACATGATTTTACACACCACCAGTTCACTCAAACATGATTTCACAAAACACCCCACTTCACTCAAACCTGATTTCCCACAACACCACTTCACTTCACTCAAACCTAATTTCACTCAGCACTTCTCCACTTCACTGAAACCTGATTTCACACAACACCACTCCAGTTCACTGAAACCTGATTTCACACAACACCACTCCAGTTCACTGAAACCTAATTTCACACAACACCACTCCACTTCAATCAAACCTGATTTTACACAACACCACCCCTCTTCACTCAAACCTGATATCACAGAAAATGCCACGTCACTCAAACCTGATTTTACTTGCCACCACTTCACTGAAACCTGATTTCTCACACAATTCTACTTCACTCAAGCCTGATTTCAGACACCACCCCACTTCACTCAAATCTGATTTCACACACCACCCCACTTCACTCAAACCTGATTTCACACAACACCACCCCACTTCAAACAAATCTGATTTCAAACAACACCACCCCACATCACTCAAAACTGATTTCACACACCACGCCACTTCACTCAAACCTGATTTCACGCAACACACCACTTCACTCAAAACTGATTTCACACAACACCACCCCACTTCATTCAAGCCTGATTTCACAGAAAATCGCACTTCACTCAAACCTGATTTTACATGCCACCGCTTCACTGAAGCCTGATTTCACACACCACCCCACTTCACTCAAACCCAATTTCACACAAAACCACCTTACTTCACTCAAACCTGATTGCACACAACACCACCCCACTTCACTCAAATATGATTTCATACAAAACACCATTTCACTCAAACATGATTTTACACACCACCAGTTCACTCAAACCTGATTTCACAGAACATTCCACTTCACTCAAACTTGATTTCACACAACACCAACCCACTTCACTCAAACCTGATTTCACAGAACATCCCACTTCACTCAAACCTGATTTCACACACCATGCCACTTTAATCAAATCTGATTTCAGACAACACCATCCCACTTCACTCAAACCTGATTTCACACACCACCCCACTACACTCAAACATTATTTCACACAACTCCACCCCACTTCACTCAAACCTGATTTCACACAAATCTCCACTTCACTCAAACCCGATTTCACTGAACATCCCAATTCACTCAAACTTGACTTCACACAAAACCAACCCACTTCACAATCCTGATTTCACAGAACATCTCACTTCACTCAAACCTGATTTCCCACAATACCACTTCACTTCACACAAACCTAATTTCACTCAGCACTTCTCCACTTCACTGATACCTGATTTCACACAACACCACTCCAGTTCACTGAAACCTGATTTCACACAACACCACTCCAGTTCACTGAAACCTGATTTCACATAACAACACTCCACTTCAATCAAACCTGATATCACAGAAAATGCCACGTCACTCAAACCTGATTTTACTTGCCACCACTTCACTGAAACCTGATTTCTCACACAATTCCACTTCACTCAAACTTGATTTCACACAAAACCAACCCACTTCACTCAAACCTGATATCACACACAACCTTACTTCAAACAAATCTGACTTCAGACAACACCACCCCACTTCACTCAAACCTAATTTCACAGAACATTCCACTTCACTCAAACCTGATTTCACACACCACCCCACTTCACTCAAACCTGATTTCACACAACACCACGCCACTTCACTCAAACCTGATTTCACACAACACTCCACTTCACTCAAAACTGATTTCACACAACACCACCCCATATCACTCAAATCTGATTTCACACAACACCACCCCACTTCATTCAAGCCTGATTTCACAGAAAATCCCACTTCACTCAAACCTGATTTTACATGCCACCGCTTCACTGAAGCCTGATTTCACACACCACCCCACTTCACTCAAACCCAATTTCACACAAAACCACCTTACTTCACTCAAACCTGATTGCACACAACACCACCCCACTTCACTCAAATATGATTTCATACAAAACACCATTTCACTCAAACATGATTTTACACACCACCAGTTCACTCAAACCTGATTTCACAGAACATTCCACTTCACTCAAACTTGATTTCACACAACACCAACCCACTTCACTCAAACCTGATTTCACAGAACATCCCACTTCACTCAAACCTGATTTCACACACCATGCCACTTTAATCAAATCTGATTTCAGACAACACCATCCCACTTCACTCAAACCTGATTTCACACACCACCCCACTACAATCAAACTTGATTTCACACAACACCAACCCACTTCACTCAAACCTGATTTCACAGAACATCCCACTTCACTCAAACCTGATTTCACACACCATGCCACTTTAATCAAATCTGATTTCAGACAACACCACTTCACTTCACTCAAACCTAATTTCACTCAGCACTTCTCCACTTCACTGTTACCTGATTTCACACAACACCACTCCAGTTCACTGAAACCTGATTTCACATAACAACACTCCACTTCAATCAAACCTGATATCACAGAAAATGCCACGTCACTCAAACCTGATTTTACTTGCCACCACTTCACTGAAACCTGATTTCTCACACAATTCCACTTCACTCAAACTTGATTTCACACAAAACCAACCCACTTCACTCAAACCTGATATCACACACAACCCCACTTCAAACAAATCTGACTTCACACAACACCACCCCACTTCACTCAAACCTGATTTCACACACCACCCCACTTCACTCAAACCTGATTTCACACAACACCAACTCACATCACTCAAACCTGATTTCACACAACACCACGCCACTTCACTCAAACCTGATTTCACACAACACTCCACTTCACTCAAAACTGATTTCACACAACACCACCCTATATCACTCAAATCTGATTTCACACAACACCACCCCACTTCATTCAAGCCTGATTTCACAGAAAATCCCACTTCACTCAAACCTGATTTTACATGCCACCGCTTCACTGAAGCCTGATTTCACACACCACCCCACTTCACTCAAACCCAATTTCACACAAAACCACCTTACTTCACTCAAACCTGATTGCACACAACACCACCCCACTTCACTCAAATATGATTTCATACAAAACACCATTTCACTCAAACATGATTTTACACACCACCAGTTCACTCAAACCTGATTTCACAGAACATTCCACTTCACTCAAACTTGATTTCACACAACACCAACCCACTTCACTCAAACCTGATTTCACAGAACATCCCACTTCACTCAAACCTGATTTCACACACCACCCCACTACACTCAAACTTGATTTCACACAACACCACCCCACTTCACTCAAATATGATTTCATACAAAACACCATTTCACTCAAACATGATTTTACACACCACCAGTTCACTCAAACATGATTTCACAAAACACCCCACTTCACTCAAACCTGATTTCCCACAACACCACTTCACTTCACTCAAACCTAATTTCACTCAGCACTTCTCCACTTCACTGAAACCTGATTTCACACAACACCACTCCAGTTCACTGAAACCTGATTTCACACAACACCACTCCAGTTCACTGAAACCTAATTTCACACAACACCACTCCACTTCAATCAAACCTGATTTTACACAACACCACCCCTCTTCACTCAAACCTGATATCACAGAAAATGCCACGTCACTCAAACCTGATTTTACTTGCCACCACTTCACTGAAACCTGATTTCTCACACAATTCTACTTCACTCAAGCCTGATTTCAGACACCACCCCACTTCACTCAAATCTGATTTCACACACCACCCCACTTCACTCAAACCTGATTTCACACAACACCACCCCACTTCAAACAAATCTGATTTCAAACAACACCACCCCACATCACTCAAAACTGATTTCACACACCACGCCACTTCACTCAAACCTGATTTCACGCAACACACCACTTCACTCAAAACTGATTTCACACAACACCACCCCACTTCATTCAAGCCTGATTTCACAGAAAATCGCACTTCACTCAAACCTGATTTTACATGCCACCGCTTCACTGAAGCCTGATTTCACACACCACCCCACTTCACTCAAACCCAATTTCACACAAAACCACCTTACTTCACTCAAACCTGATTGCACACAACACCACCCCACTTCACTCAAATATGATTTCATACAAAACACCATTTCACTCAAACATGATTTTACACACCATGCCACTTTAATCAAATCTGATTTCAGACAACACCATCCCACTTCACTCAAACCTGATTTCACACACCACCCCACTACACTCAAACATTATTTCACACAACTCCACCCCACTTCACTCAAACCTGATTTCACACAAATCTCCACTTCACTCAAACCCGACTTCACTGAACATCCCAATTCACTCAAACTTGACTTCACACAAAACCAACCCACTTCACAATCCTGATTTCACAGAACATCTCACTTCACTCAAACCTGATTTCCCACAACACCACTTCACTTCACTCAAACCTAATTTCACTCAGCACTTCTCCACTTCACTGATACCTGATTTCACACAACACCACTCCAGTTCACTGAAACCTGATTTCACATAACAACACTCCACTTCAATCAAACCTGATATCACAGAAAATGCCACGTCACTCAAACCTGATTTTACTTGCCACCACTTCACTGAAACCTGATTTCTCACACAATTCCACTTCACTCAAACTTGATTTCACACAAAACCAACCCACTTCACTCAAACCCAATTCCACACAAAACCACCCTACTTCACTCAAACCTGATTGCACACAACACCACCACACATCACTCAAATATGATTTCATACAAAACACCATTTCACTCAAACATGATTTTACACACCACCAGTTCACTCAAACATGATTTCACAAAACACCCCACTTCACTCAAACCTGATTTCCCACAACACCACTTCACTTCACTCAAACCTAATTTCACTCAGCACTTCTCCACTTCACTGAAACCTGATTTCACACAACACCACTCCAGTTCACTGAAACCTGATTTCACACAACACCACTCCAGTTCACTGAAACCTAATTTCACACAACACCACTCCACTTCAATCAAACCTGATTTTACACAACACCACCCCTCTTCACTCAAACCTGATATCACAGAAAATGCCACGTCACTCAAACCTGATTTTACTTGCCACCACTTCACTGAAACCTGATTTCTCACACAATTCTACTTCACTCAAGCCTGATTTCAGACACCACCCCACTTCACTCAAATCTGATTTCACACACCACCCCACTTCACTCAAACCTGATTTCACACAACACCACCCCACTTCAAACAAATCTGATTTCAAACAACACCACCCCACATCACTCAAAACTGATTTCACACACCACGCCACTTCACTCAAACCTGATTTCACGCAACACACCACTTCACTCAAAACTGATTTCACACAACACCACCCCACTTCATTCAAGCCTGATTTCACAGAAAATCGCACTTCACTCAAACCTGATTTTACATGCCACCGCTTCACTGAAGCCTGATTTCACACACCACCCCACTTCACTCAAACCCAATTTCACACAAAACCACCTTACTTCACTCAAACCTGATTGCACACAACACCACCCCACTTCACTCAAATATGATTTCATACAAAACACCATTTCACTCAAACATGATTTTACACACCATGCCACTTTAATCAAATCTGATTTCAGACAACACCATCCCACTTCACTCAAACCTGATTTCACACACCACCCCACTACACTCAAACATTATTTCACACAACTCCACCCCACTTCACTCAAACCTGATTTCACACAAATCTCCACTTCACTCAAACCCGATTTCACTGAACATCCCAATTCACTCAAACTTGACTTCACACAAAACCAACCCACTTCACAATCCTGATTTCACAGAACATCTCACTTCACTCAAACCTGATTTCCCACAATACCACTTCACTTCACACAAACCTAATTTCACTCAGCACTTCTCCACTTCACTGATACCTGATTTCACACAACACCACTCCAGTTCACTGAAACCTGATTTCACACAACAACACTCCACTTCAATCAAACCTGATATCACAGAAAATGCCACGTCACTCAAACCTGATTTTACTTGCCACCACTTCACTGAAACCTGATTTCTCACACAATTCCACTTCACTCAAACTTGATTTCACACAAAACCAACCCACTTCACTCAAACCCAATTCCACACAAAACCACCCTACTTCACTCAAACCTGATTGCACACAACACCACCACACATCACTCAAATATGATTTCATACAAAACACCATTTCACTCAAACATGATTTTACACACCACCAGTTCACTCAAACATGATTTCACAAAACACCCCACTTCACTCAAAGCTGATTTCCCACAACACCACTTCACTTCACTCAAACCTAATTTCACTCAGCACTTCTCCACTTCACTGAAACCTGATTTCACACAACACCACTCCAGTTCACTGAAACCTGATTTCACACAACACCACTCCAGTTCACTGAAACCTAATTTCACACAACACCACTCCACTTCAATCAAACCTGATTTTACACAACACCACCCCTCTTCACTCAAACCTGATATCACAGAAAATGCCACGTCACTCAAACCTGATTTTACTTGCCACCACTTCACTGAAACCTGATTTCTCACACAATTCTACTTCACTCAAGCCTGATTTCAGACACCACCCCACTTCACTCAAATCTGATTTCACACACCACCCCACTTCACTCAAACCTGATTTCACACAACACCACCCCACTTCAAACAAATCTGATTTCAAACAACACCACCCCACATCACTCAAAACTGATTTCACACACCACGCCACTTCACTCAAACCTGATTTCACGCAACACACCACTTCACTCAAAACTGATTTCACACAACACCACCCCACTTCATTCAAGCCTGATTTCACAGAAAATCGCACTTCACTCAAACCTGATTTTACATGCCACCGCTTCACTGAAGCCTGATTTCACACACCACCCCACTTCACTCAAACCCAATTTCACACAAAACCACCTTACTTCACTCAAACCTGATTGCACACAACACCACCCCACTTCACTCAAATATGATTTCATACAAAACACCATTTCACTCAAACATGATTTTACACACCATGCCACTTTAATCAAATCTGATTTCAGACAACACCATCCCACTTCACTCAAACCTGATTTCACACACCACCCCACTACACTCAAACATTATTTCACACAACTCCACCCCACTTCACTCAAACCTGATTTCACACAAATCTCCACTTCACTCAAACCCGATTTCACTGAACATCCCAATTCACTCAAACTTGACTTCACACAAAACCAACCCACTTCACAATCCTGATTTCACAGAACATCTCACTTCACTCAAACCTGATTTCCCACAACACCACTTCACTTCACTCAAACCTAATTTCACTCAGCACTTCTCCACTTCACTGATACCTGATTTCACACAACACCACTCCAGTTCACTGAAACCTGATTTCACATAACAACACTCCACTTCAATCAAACCTGATATCACAGAAAATGCCACGTCACTCAAACCTGATTTTACTTGCCACCACTTCACTGAAACCTGATTTCTCACACAATTCCACTTCACTCAAACTTGATTTCACACAAAACCAACCCACTTCACTCAAACCCAATTCCACACAAAACCACCCTACTTCACTCAAACCTGATTGCACACAACACCACCACACATCACTCAAATATGATTTCATACAAAACACCATTTCACTCAAACATGATTTTACACACCACCAGTTCACTCAAACATGATTTCACAAAACACCCCACTTCACTCAAACCTGATTTCCCACAACACCACTTCACTTCACTCAAACCTAATTTCACTCAGCACTTCTCCACTTCACTGAAACCTGATTTCACACAACACCACTCCAGTTCACTGAAACCTGATTTCACACAACACCACTCCAGTTCACTGAAACCTAATTTCACACAACACCACTCCACTTCAATCAAACCTGATTTTACACAACACCACCCCTCTTCACTCAAACCTGATATCACAGAAAATGCCACGTCACTCAAACCTGATTTTACTTGCCACCACTTCACTAAAACCTGATTTCTCACACAATTCTACTTCACTCAAGCCTGATTTCAGACACCACCCCACTTCACTCAAATCTGATTTCACACACCACCCCACTTCACTCAAACCTGATTTCACGCAACACACCACTTCACTCAAACCTGATTTCACGCAACACACCACTTCACTCAAAACTGATTTCACACAACACCACCCCACTTCATTCAAGCCTGATTTCACAGAAAATCGCACTTCACTCAAACCTGATTTTACATGCCACCGCTTCACTGAAGCCTGATTTCACACACCACCCCACTTCACTCAAACCCAATTTCACACAAAACCACCTTACTTCACTCAAACCTGATTGCACACAACACCACCCCACTTCACTCAAATATGATTTCATACAAAACACCATTTCACTCAAACATGATTTTACACACCACCAGTTCACTCAAACCTGATTTCACAGAACATTCCACTTCACTCAAACTTGATTTCACACAACACCAACCCACTTCACTCAAACCTGATTTCACAGAACATCCCACTTCACTCAAACCTGATTTCACACACCATGCCACTTTAATCAAATCTGATTTCAGACAACACCATCCCACTTCACTCAAACCTGATTTCACACACCACCCCACTACACTCAAACATTATTTCACACAACTCCACCCCACTTCACTCAAACCTGATTTCACACAAATCTCCACTTCACTCAAACCCGATTTCACTGAACATCCCAATTCACTCAAACTTGACTTCACACAAAACCAACCCACTTCACAATCCTGATTTCACAGAACATCTCACTTCACTCAAACCTGATTTCCCACAACACCACTTCACTTCACTCAAACCTAATTTCACTCAGCACTTCTCCACTTCACTGATAACTGATTTCACACAACACCACTCCAGTTCACTGAAACCTGATTTCACATAACAACACTCCACTTCAATCAAACCTGATATCACAGAAAATGCCACGTCACTCAAACCTGATTTTACTTGCCACCACTTCACTGAAACCTGATTTCTCACACAATTCCACTTCACTCAAACTTGATTTCACACAAAACCAACCCACTTCACTCAAACCCAATTCCACACAAAACCACCCTACTTCACTCAAACCTGATTGCACACAACACCACCACACATCACTCAAATATGATTTCATACAAAACACCATTTCACTCAAACATGATTTTACACACCACCAGTTCACTCAAACATGATTTCACAAAACACCCCACTTCACTCAAACCTGATTTCCCACAACACCACTTCACTTCACTCAAACCTAATTTCACTCAGCACTTCTCCACTTCACTGAAACCTGATTTCACACAACACCACTCCAGTTCACTGAAACCTGATTTCACACAACACCACTCCAGTTCACTGAAACCTAATTTCACACAAAACCAACCCACTTCACTCAAACCTGATTTCACAGAACATCCCACTTCACTCAAACCTGATATCACACACCACCCCACTTCAAACAAATCTGATTTCACACAACACCACCCCACTTCACTCAAACCTGATTTCACAGAACATCCCACTTCACTCAAACCTGATTTCACGAAACACCTCTCCACTTCAATCAAACCTGATTTCACAAAACACCTCTCCACTTCAATCAAACCTGATTTCACAGAACACCAACCCACTTCATTCAAGCCTGATTTCAGACACCACCCAACTTCAATCAAACCTGATTTCATACACGACCCCACTTTATTTAAACCTGATATCACACAACACCCCACTTCACTCAAAGCTGATTTCACACACCAACAAACTTCAGTCAAACCTGATTTCATACACAACCCCACTTCACAAAAGCCTGAATTTACACAACACATCACTTCAATCAAACCTGATTTCACACAATACCACCCCATTTCACTCACACTTGCTTTCACACACCACTCAACTTCACTGAAACCTGATTTCACACACCACTCCTCTTCACTCAAACCTGATTTCACACACCACCCCACTTCAAACAAATCTGATTTCACACAACTCCAACCCACATCACTCAAACCTGATTTCACACAATACCACTTCACTTCACACAAACCTAATTTCACTCAGCACTTCTCCACTTCACTGATACCTGATTTCACACAACACCACTCCAGTTCACTGAAACCTGATTTCACACAACACCACTCCAGTTCACTGAAACCTGATTTCACATAACAACACTCCACTTCAATCAAACCTGATATCACAGAAAATGCCACGTCACTCAAACCTGATTTTACTTGCCACCACTTCACTGAAACCTGATTTCTCACACAATTCCACTTCACTCAAACTTGATTTCACACAAAACCAACCCACTTCACTCAAACCTGATATCACACACAACCCAACTTCAAACAAATCTGACTTCACACAACACCACCCCACTTCACTCAAACCTAATTTCACAGAACATTCCACTTCACTCAAACCTGATTTCACACAACACCAACTCACATCACTCAAACCTGATTTCACACAACACCACGCCACTTCACTCAAACCTGATTTCACACAACACTCCACTTCACTCAAAACTGATTTCACACAACACCACCCCATATCACTCAAATCTGATTTCACACAACACCACCCCACTTCATTCAAGCCTGATTTCACAGAAAATCCCACTTCACTCAAACCTGATTTTACATGCCACCGCTTCACTGAAGCCTGATTTCACACACCACCCCACTTCACTCAAACCCAATTTCACACAAAACCACCTTACTTCACTCAAACCTGATTGCACACAACACCACCCCACTTCACTCAAATATGATTTCATACAAAACACCATTTCACTCAAACATGATTTTACACACCACCAGTTCACTCAAACCTGATTTCACAGAACATTCCACTTCACTCAAACTTGATTTCACACAACACCAACCCACTTCACTCAAACCTGATTTCACAGAACATCCCACTTCACTCAAACCTGATTTCACACACCATGCCACTTTAATCAAATCTGATTTCAGACAACACCATCCCACTTCACTCAAACCTGATTTCACACACCACCCCACTACACTCAAACTTGATTTCACACAACACCAACCCACTTCACTCAAACCTGATTTCACAGAACATCCCACTTCACTCAAACCTGATTTCACACACCATGCCACTTTAATCAAATCTGATTTCAGACAACACCACTTCACTTCACTCAAACCTAATTTCACTCAGCACTTCTCCACTTCACTGATACCTGATTTCACACAACACCACTCCAGTTCACTGAAACCTGATTTCACATAACAACACTCCACTTCAATCAAACCTGATATCACAGAAAATGCCACGTCACTCAAACCTGATTTTACTTGCCACCACTTCACTGAAACCTGATTTCTCACACAATTCCACTTCACTCAAACTTGATTTCACACAAAACCAACCCACTTCACTCAAACCCAATTCCACACAAAACCACCCTACTTCACTCAAACCTGATTGCACACAACACCACCACACATCACTCAAATATGATTTCATACAAAACACCATTTCACTCAAACATGATTTTACACACCACCAGTTCACTCAAACATGATTTCACAAAACACCCCACTTCACTCAAACCTGATTTCCCACAACACCACTTCACTTCACTCAAACCTAATTTCACTCAGCACTTCTCCACTTCACTGAAACCTGATTTCACACAACACCACTCCAGTTCACTGAAACCTGATTTCACACAACACCACTCCAGTTCACTGAAACCTAATTTCACACAACACCACTACACTTCAATCAAACCTGATTTTACACAACACCACCCCTCTTCACTCAAACCTGATATCACAGAAAATGCCACGTCACTCAAACCTGATTTTACTTGCCACCACTTCACTGAAACCTGATTTCTCACACAATTCTACTTCACTCAAGCCTGATTTCAGACACCACCCCACTTCACTCAAATCTGATTTCACACACCACCCCACTTCACTCAAACCTGATTTCACACAACACCACCCCACTTCAAACAAATCTGATTTCACACAACACCAACTCACATCACTCAAACCTGATTTCACACAACACCACGCCACTTCACTCAAACCTGATTTCACACAACACTCCACTTCACTCAAAACTGATTTCACACAACACCACCCCATATCACTCAAATCTGATTTCACACAACACCACCCCACTTCATTCAAGCCTGATTTCACAGAAAATCCCACTTCACTCAAACCTGATTTTACATGCCACCGCTTCACTGAAGCCTGATTTCACACACCACCCCACTTCACCCAAACCCAATTTTTCACAAAACCACCCTACTTCACTCAAACCTGATTGCACACAACACCACCCCACTTCACTCAAATATGACTTCATACAAAACACCATTTCACTCAAACATGATTTTAAACACCACCAGTACACTCAAACATGATTTCACAAAACACCTCACTTCACTCATACCTGATTTTACACAACATCACCCCAGTTCCCTCAAACCTGATTTCACACAACACCCCACTTCAGTCAAACCTGATTTCACACAACACCACGCCACTTCACTCAAACCTGATTTTACACACCACCTCACTTCACTCAAACCTGATTTCACACAACACACCACTTCACAAAAACCTGATTTTACTTGCCACCACTTCACTCAAAACCTGATTTCACACACCTCTCCACTTAACACAAACCTGATTTCACTGAACATTCCACATCACTCAAACTTGATTTCACACAACACCAACCCACTTCACTCAAACCTGATTTCACAGAACATCCCACTTCACTCAAACCTGATTTCACACACCATGCCACTTCAATCAAATCTGATTTCAGACAACACCATCCCACTTCACTCAAACCTGATTTCACACACCACCCCACTTCACTCAAACATTATTTCACACAACTCCACCCCACTTCAATCAAATCTGATTTCACTCAACACCTCTCCACTTCAATCAAACCTAATTTCACAGAACACCAGCCCACTTCATTCAAGCCTGATTTCAGACACCACCCAACTTCAATCAAACCTGATTTCATACACGACCCCACTTTATCTAAACCTGATTTCACACACCACCCCACTTCACTCAAACCTGATTTCCCACAACACCACTTCACTTCACTCAAACCTAATTTCACTCAGCACTTCTCCACTTCATTGAAACCTGATTTCACACAACACCACTCCAGTTCACTGAAACCTGATTTCACACAACACCACTCCAGTTCACTGAAACCTAATTTCACACAACACCACTCCACTTCAATCAAACCTGATTTCACACAACACCACCCCTCTTCACTCAAACCTGATATCACAGAAAATGCCACGTCACTCAAACCTGATTTTACTTGCCACCACTTCACTGAAACCTGATTTCTCACACAATTCTACTTCACTCAAGCCTGATTTCAGACACCACCCCACTTCACTCAAATCTGATTTCACACAGCACTCCACTTCACTCAAACCTGATTTCACACAACTCCACCACATTTCAAACAAATCTGATTTCAAACAACACCACACCACATCACTCAAAACTGATTTCACACACCACTCCACTTCACTCAAACCTGCTTTCACACAACACCACGCCACTTCACTCAAACCTGATTTCACGCAACACACCACTTCACTCAAAACTGATTTCACACAACACCACCACACTTCATTCAAGCCTGATTTCACAGAAAATCCCACTTCACTCAAACCTGATTTTACATGCCACCGCTTCACTGAAGCCTGATTTCACACACCACCCCACTTCACTCAAACCCAATTCCACACAAAACCACCCTACTTCACTCAAACCTGATTGCACACAACACCACCACACATCACTCAAATATGATTTCATACAAAACACCATTTCACTCAAACATGATTTTACACACCACCAGTTCACTCAAACATGATTTCACAAAACACCCCACTTCACTCAAACCTGATTTCCCACAACACCACTTCACTTCACTCAAACCTAATTTCACTCAGCACTTCTCCACTTCACTGAAACCTGATTTCACACAACACCACTCCAGTTCACTGAAACCTGATTTCACACAACACCACTCCAGTTCACTGAAACCTAATTTCACACAACACCACTCCACTTCAATCAAACCTGATTTCACACAACACCACCCCTCTTCACTCAAACCTGATATCACAGAAAATGCCACGTCACTCAAACCTGATTTTACTTGCCACCACTTCACTGAAACCTGATTTCTCACACAATTCTACTTCACTCAAGCCTGATTTCAGACACCACCCCACTTCACTCAAATCTGATTTCACACACCACCCCACTTCACTCAAACCTGATTTCACACACCACCCCACTTCAAACAAATCTGATTTCAAACAACACCACCCCACATCACTCAAAACTGATTTCACACACCACGCCACTTCACTCAAACCTGATTTCACGCAACACACCACTTCACTCAAAACTGATTTCACACAACACCACCCCACTTCATTCAAGCCTGATTTCACAGAAAATCCCACTTCACTCAAACCTGATTTTACATGCCACCGCTTCACTGAAGCCTGATTTCACACACCACCCCACTTCACTCAAACCCAATTTCACACAAAACCACCTTACTTCACTCAAACCTGATTGCACACAACACCACCCCACTTCACTCAAATATGATTTCATACAAAACACCATTTCACTCAAACATGATTTTACACACCACCAGTTCACTCAAACCTGATTTCACAGAACATTCCACTTCACTCAAACTTGATTTCACACAACACCAACCCACTTCACTCAAACCTGATTTCACAGAACATCCCACTTCACTCAAACCTGATTTCACACACCATGCCACTTTAATCAAATCTGATTTCAGACAACACCATCCCACTTCACTCAAACCTGATTTCACACACCACCCCACTACACTCAAACATTATTTCACACAACTCCACCCCACTTCACTCAAACCTGATTTCACACAAATCTCCACTTCACTCAAACCCGATTTCACTGAACATCCCAATTCACTCAAACTTGACTTCACACAAAACCAACCCACTTCACAATCCTGATTTCACAGAACATCTCACTTCACTCAAACCTGATTTCCCACAATACCACTTCACTTCACACAAACCTAATTTCACTCAGCACTTCTCCACTTCACTGATACCTGATTTCACACAACACCACTCCAGTTCACTGAAACCTGATTTCACACAACACCACTCCAGTTCACTGAAACCTGATTTCACATAACAACACTCCACTTCAATCAAACCTGATATCACAGAAAATGCCACGTCACTCAAACCTGATTTTACTTGCCACCACTTCACTGAAACCTGATTTCTCACACAATTCCACTTCACTCAAACTTGATTTCACACAAAACCAACCCACTTCACTCAAACCTGATATCACACACAACCCCACTTCAAACAAATCTGACTTCACACAACACCACCCCACTTCACTCAAACCTAATTTCACAGAACATTCCACTTCACTCAAACCTGATTTCACACACCACCCCACTTCACTCAAACCTGATTTCACACAACACCACGCCACTTCACTCAAACCTGATTTCACACAACACTCCACTTCACTCAAAACTGATTTCACACAACACCACCCCATATCACTCAAATCTGATTTCACACAACACCACCCCACTTCATTCAAGCCTGATTTCACAGAAAATCCCACTTCACTCAAACCTGATTTTACATGCCACCGCTTCACTGAAGCCTGATTTCACACACCACCCCACTTCACTCAAACCCAATTTCACACAAAACCACCTTACTTCACTCAAACCTGATTGCACACAACACCACCCCACTTCACTCAAATATGATTTCATACAAAACACCATTTCACTCAAACATGATTTTACACACCACCAGTTCACTCAAACCTGATTTCACAGAACATTCCACTTCACTCAAACTTGATTTCACACAACACCAACCCACTTCACTCAAACCTGATTTCACAGAACATCCCACTTCACTCAAACCTGATTTCACACACCATGCCACTTTAATCAAATCTGATTTCAGACAACACCATCCCACTTCACTCAAACCTGATTTCACACACCACCCCACTACAATCAAACTTGATTTCACACAACACCAACCCACTTCACTCAAACCTGATTTCACAGAACATCCCACTTCACTCAAACCTGATTTCACACACCATGCCACTTTAATCAAATCTGATTTCAGACAACACCACTTCACTTCACTCAAACCTAATTTCACTCAGCACTTCTCCACTTCACTGATACCTGATTTCACACAACACCACTCCAGTTCACTGAAACCTGATTTCACATAACAACACTCCACTTCAATCAAACCTGATATCACAGAAAATGCCACGTCACTCAAACCTGATTTTACTTGCCACCACTTCACTGAAACCTGATTTCTCACACAATTCCACTTCACTCAAACTTGATTTCACACAAAACCAACCCACTTCACTCAAACCTGATATCACACACAACCCCACTTCAAACAAATCTGACTTCACACAACACCACCCCACTTCACTCAAACCTGATTTCACACACCACCCCACTTCACTCAAACCTGATTTCACACAACACCAACTCACATCACTCAAACCTGATTTCACACAACACCACGCCACTTCACTCAAACCTGATTTCACACAACACTCCACTTCACTCAAAACTGATTTCACACAACACCACCCCATATCACTCAAATCTGATTTCACACAACACCACCCCACTTCATTCAAGCCTGATTTCACAGAAAATCCCACTTCACTCAAACCTGATTTTACATGCCACCGCTTCACTGAAGCCTGATTTCACACACCACCCCACTTCACTCAAACCCAATTTCACACAAAACCACCTTACTTCACTCAAACCTGATTGCACACAACACCACCCCACTTCACTCAAATATGATTTCATACAAAACACCATTTCACTCAAACATGATTTTACACACCACCAGTTCACTCAAACCTGATTTCACAGAACATTCCACTTCACTCAAACTTGATTTCACACAACACCAACCCACTTCACTCAAACCTGATTTCACAGAACATCCCACTTCACTCAAACCTGATTTCACACACCACCCCACTACACTCAAACTTGATTTCACACAACACCACCCCACTTCACTCAAATATGATTTCATACAAAACACCATTTCACTCAAACATGATTTTACACACCATGCCACTTTAATCAAATCTGATTTCAGACAACGCCATCCCACTTCACTCAAACCTGATTTCACACACCACCCCACTACACTCAAACATTATTTCACACAACTCCACCCCACTTCACTCAAACCTGATTTCACACAAATCTCCACCTCACTCAAACCCGATTTCACTGAACATCCCAATTCACTCAAACTTGACTTCACACAAAACCAACCCACTTCACAATCCTGATTTCACAGAACATCTCACTTCACTCAAACCTGATTTCCCACAATACCACTTCACTTCACACAAACCTAATTTCACTCAGCACTTCTCCACTTCACTGATACCTGATTTCACACAACACCACTCCAGTTCACTGAAACCTGATTTCACACAACACCACTCCAGTTCACTGAAACCTGATTTCACATAACAACACTCCACTTCAATCAAACCTGATATCACAGAAAATGCCACGTCACTCAAACCTGATTTTACTTGCCACCACTTCACTGAAACCTGATTTCTCACAGAATTCCACTTCACTCAAACTTGATTTCACACAAAACCAACCCACTTCACTCAAACCTGATATCACACACAACCCAACTTCAAACAAATCTGACTTCACACAACACCACCCCACTTCACTCAAACCTAATTTCACAGAACATTCCACTTCACTCAAACCTGATTTCACACAACACCAACTCACATCACTCAAACCTGATTTCACACAACACCACGCCACTTCACTCAAACCTGATTTCACACAACACTCCACTTCACTCAAAACTGATTTCACACAACACCACCCCATATCACTCAAATCTGATTTCACACAACACCACCCCACTTCATTCAAGCCTGATTTCACAGAAAATCCCACTACACTCAAACCTGATTTTACATGCCACCGCTTCACTGAAGCCTGATTTCACACACCACCCCACTTCACTCAAACCCAATTTCACACAAAACCACCTTACTTCACTCAAACCTGATTGCACACAACACCACCCCACTTCACTCAAATATGATTTCATACAAAACACCATTTCACTCAAACATGATTTTACACACCACCAGTTCACTCAAACCTGATTTCACAGAACATTCCACTTCACTCAAACTTGATTTCACACAACACCAACCCACTTCACTCAAACCTGATTTCACAGAACATCCCACTTCACTCAAACCTGATTTCACACACCACCCCACTACACTCAAACTTGATTTCACACAACACCAACCCACTTCACTCAAACCTGATTTCACAGAACATCCCACTTCACTCAAACCTGATTTCACACACCATGCCACTTTAATCAAATCTGATTTCAGACAACACCACTTCACTTCACTCAAACCTAATTTCACTCAGCACTTCTCCACTTCACTGATACCTGATTTCACACAACACCACTCCAGTTCACTGAAACCTGATTTCACATAACAACACTCCACTTCAATCAAACCTGATATCACAGAAAATGCCACGGCACTCAAACCTGATTTTACTTGCCACCACTTCACTGAAACCTGATTTCTCACACAATTCCACTTCACTCAAACTTGATTTCACACAAAACCAACCCACTTCACTCAAACCCAATTCCACACAAAACCACCCTACTTCACTCAAACCTGATTGCACACAACACCACCACACATCACTCAAATATGATTTCATACAAAACACCATTTCACTCAAACATGATTTTACACACCACCAGTTCACTCAAACATGATTTCACAAAACACCCCACTTCACTCAAACCTGATTTCCCACAACACCACTTCACTTCACTCAAACCTAATTTCACTCAGCACTTCTCCACTTCACTGAAACCTGATTTCACACAACACCACTCCAGTTCACTGAAACCTGATTTCACACAACACCACTCCAGTTCACTGAAACCTAATTTCACACAACACCACTCCACTTCAATCAAACCTGATTTTACACAACACCACCCCTCTTCACTCAAACCTGATATCACAGAAAATGCCACGTCACTCAAACCTGATTTTACTTGCCACCACTTCACTGAAACCTGATTTCTCACACAATTCTACTTCACTCAAGCCTGATTTCAGACACCACCCCACTTCACTCAAATCTGATTTCACACACCACCCCACTTCACTCAAACCTGATTTCACACAACACCACCCCACTTCAAACAAATCTGATTTCAAACAACACCACCCCACATCACTCAAAACTGATTTCACACACCACGCCACTTCACTCAAACCTGATTTCACGCAACACACCACTTCACTCAAAACTGATTTCACACAACACCACCCCACTTCATTCAAGCCTGATTTCACAGAAAATCGCACTTCACTCAAACCTGATTTTACATGCCACCGCTTCACTGAAGCCTGATTTCACACACCACCCCACTTCACTCAAACCCAATTTCACACAAAACCACCTTACTTCACTCAAACCTGATTGCACACAACACCACCCCACTTCACTCAAATATGATTTCATACAAAACACCATTTCACTCAAACATGATTTTACACACCATGCCACTTTAATCAAATCTGATTTCAGACAACACCATCCCACTTCACTCAAACCTGATTTCACACACCACCCCACTACACTCAAACATTATTTCACACAACTCCACCCCACTTCACTCAAACCTGATTTCACACAAATCTCCACTTCACTCAAACCCGATTTCACTGAACATCCCAATTCACTCAAACTTGACTTCACACAAAACCAACCCACTTCACAATCCTGATTTCACAGAACATCTCACTTCACTCAAACCTGATTTCACACACCATGCCACTTTAATCAAATCTGATCTCAGACAACACCATCCCACTTCACTCAAACCTGATTTCACACACCACCCCACTACACTCAAACATTATTTCACACAACTCCACCCCACTTCACTCAAACCTGATTTCACACAAATCTCCACTTCACTCAAACCCGATTTCACTGAACATCCCAATTCACTCAAACTTGACTTCACACAAAACCAACCCACTTCACAATCCTGATTTCACAGAACATCTCACTTCACTCAAACCTGATTTCCCACAACACCACTTCACTTCACTCAAACCTAATTTCACTCAGCACTTCTCCACTTCACTGATACCTGATTTCACACAACACCACTCCAGTTCACTGAAACCTGATTTCACATAACAACACTCCACTTCAATCAAACCTGATATCACAGAAAATGCCACGTCACTCAAACCTGATTTTACTTGCCACCACTTCACTGAAACCTGATTTCTCACACAATTCCACTTCACTCAAACTTGATTTCACACAAAACCAACCCACTTCACTCAAACCCAATTCCACACAAAACCACCCTACTTCACTCAAACCTGATTGCACACAACACCACCACACATCACTCAAATATGATTTCATACAAAACACCATTTCACTCAAACATGATTTTACACACCACCAGTTCACTCAAACATGATTTCACAAAACACCCCACTTCACTCAAAGCTGATTTCCCACAACACCACTTCACTTCACTCAAACCTAATTTCACTCAGCACTTCTCCACTTCACTGAAACCTGATTTCACACAACACCACTCCAGTTCACTGAAACCTGATTTCACACAACACCACTCCAGTTCACTGAAACCTAATTTCACACAACACCACTCCACTTCAATCAAACCTGATTTTACACAACACCACCCCTCTTCACTCAAACCTGATATCACAGAAAATGCCACGTCACTCAAACCTGATTTTACTTGCCACCACTTCACTGAAACCTGATTTCTCACACAATTCTACTTCACTCAAGCCTGATTTCAGACACCACCCCACTTCACTCAAATCTGATTTCACACACCACCCCACTTCACTCAAACCTGATTTCACACAACACCACCCCACTTCAAACAAATCTGATTTCAAACAACACCACCCCACATCACTCAAAACTGATTTCACACACCACGCCACTTCACTCAAACCTGATTTCACGCAACACACCACTTCACTCAAAACTGATTTCACACAACACCACCCCACTTCATTCAAGCCTGATTTCACAGAAAATCGCACTTCACTCAAACCTGATTTTACATGCCACCGCTTCACTGAAGCCTGATTTCACACACCACCCCACTTCACTCAAACCCAATTTCACACAAAACCACCTTACTTCACTCAAACCTGATTGCACACAACACCACCCCACTTCACTCAAATATGATTTCATACAAAACACCATTTCACTCAAACATGATTTTACACACCACCAGTTCACTCAAACCTGATTTCACAGAACATTCCACTTCACTCAAACTTGATTTCACACAACACCAACCCACTTCACTCAAACCTGATTTCACAGAACATCCCACTTCACTCAAACCTGATTTCCCACAACACCACTTCACTTCACTCAAACCTAATTTCACTCAGCACTTCTCCACTTCACTGATACCTGATTTCACACAACACCACTCCAGTTCACTGAAACCTGATTTCACATAACAACACTCCACTTCAATCAAACCTGATATCACAGAAAATGCCACGTCACTCAAACCTGATTTTACTTGCCACCACTTCACTGAAACCTGATTTCTCACACAATTCCACTTCACTCAAACTTGATTTCACACAAAACCAACCCACTTCACTCAAACCCAATTCCACACAAAACCACCCTACTTCACTCAAACCTGATTGCACACAACACCACCACACATCACTCAAATATGATTTCATACAAAACACCATTTCACTCAAACATGATTTTACACACCACCAGTTCACTCAAACATGATTTTACACACCATGCCACTTTAATCAAATCTGATTTCAGACAACACCATCCCACTTCACTCAAACCTGATTTCACACACCACCCCACTACACTCAAACATTATTTCACACAACTCCACCCCACTTCACTCAAACCTGATTTCACACAAATCTCCACTTCACTCAAACCCGATTTCACTGAACATCCCAATTCACTCAAACTTGACTTCACACAAAACCAACCCACTTCACAATCCTGATTTCACAGAACATCTCACTTCACTCAAACCTGATTTCACACACCATGCCACTTTAATCAAATCTGATCTCAGACAACACCATCCCACTTCACTCAAACCTGATTTCACACACCACCCCACTACACTCAAACATTATTTCACACAACTCCACCCCACTTCACTCAAACCTGATTTCACACAAATCTCCACTTCACTCAAACCCGATTTCACTGAACATCCCAATTCACTCAAACTTGACTTCACACAAAACCAACCCACTTCACAATCCTGATTTCACAGAACATCTCACTTCACTCAAACCTGATTTCCCACAACACCACTTCACTTCACTCAAACCTAATTTCACTCAGCACTTCTCCACTTCACTGATACCTGATTTCACACAACACCACTCCAGTTCACTGAAACCTGATTTCACATAACAACACTCCACTTCAATCAAACCTGATATCACAGAAAATGCCACGTCACTCAAACCTGATTTTACTTGCCACCACTTCACTGAAACCTGATTTCTCACACAATTCCACTTCACTCAAACTTGATTTCACACAAAACCAACCCACTTCACTCAAACCCAATTCCACACAAAACCACCCTACTTCACTCAAACCTGATTGCACACAACACCACCACACATCACTCAAATATGATTTCATACAAAACACCATTTCACTCAAACATGATTTTACACACCACCAGTTCACTCAAACATGATTTCACAAAACACCCCACTTCACTCAAAGCTGATTTCCCACAACACCACTTCACTTCACTCAAACCTAATTTCACTCAGCACTTCTCCACTTCACTGAAACCTGATTTCACACAACACCACTCCAGTTCACTGAAACCTGATTTCACACAACACCACTCCAGTTCACTGAAACCTAATTTCACACAACACCACTCCACTTCAATCAAACCTGATTTTACACAACACCACCCCTCTTCACTCAAACCTGATATCACAGAAAATGCCACGTCACTCAAACCTGATTTTACTTGCCACCACTTCACTGAAACCTGATTTCTCACACAATTCTACTTCACTCAAGCCTGATTTCAGACACCACCCCACTTCACTCAAATCTGATTTCACACACCACCCCACTTCACTCAAACCTGATTTCACACAACACCACCCCACTTCAAACAAATCTGATTTCAAACAACACCACCCCACATCACTCAAAACTGATTTCACACACCACGCCACTTCACTCAAACCTGATTTCACGCAACACACCACTTCACTCAAAACTGATTTCACACAACACCACCCCACTTCATTCAAGCCTGATTTCACAGAAAATCGCACTTCACTCAAACCTGATTTTACATGCCACCGCTTCACTGAAGCCTGATTTCACACACCACCCCACTTCACTCAAACCCAATTTCACACAAAACCACCTTACTTCACTCAAACCTGATTGCACACAACACCACCCCACTTCACTCAAATATGATTTCATACAAAACACCATTTCACTCAAACATGATTTTACACACCACCAGTTCACTCAAACCTGATTTCACAGAACATTCCACTTCACTCAAACTTGATTTCACACAACACCAACCCACTTCACTCAAACCTGATTTCACAGAACATCCCACTTCACTCAAACCTGATTTCCCACAACACCACTTCACTTCACTCAAACCTAATTTCACTCAGCACTTCTCCACTTCACTGATACCTGATTTCACACAACACCACTCCAGTTCACTGAAACCTGATTTCACATAACAACACTCCACTTCAATCAAACCTGATATCACAGAAAATGCCACGTCACTCAAACCTGATTTTACTTGCCACCACTTCACTGAAACCTGATTTCTCACACAATTCCACTTCACTCAAACTTGATTTCACACAAAACCAACCCACTTCACTCAAACCCAATTCCACACAAAACCACCCTACTTCACTCAAACCTGATTGCACACAACACCACCACACATCACTCAAATATGATTTCATACAAAACACCATTTCACTCAAACATGATTTTACACACCACCAGTTCACTCAAACATGATTTCACAAAACACCCCACTTCACTCAAACCTGATTTCCCACAACACCACTTCACTTCACTCAAACCTAATTTCACTCAGCACTTCTCCACTTCACTGAAACCTGATTTCACACAACACCACTCCAGTTCACTGAAACCTGATTTCACACAACACCACTCCAGTTCACTGAAACCTAATTTCACACAACACCACTCCACTTCAATCAAACCTGATTTTACACAACACCACCCCTCTTCACTCAAACCTGATATCACAGAAAATGCCACGTCACTCAAACCTGATTTTACTTGCCACCACTTCACTGAAACCTGATTTCTCACACAATTCTACTTCACTCAAGCCTGATTTCAGACACCACCCCACTTCACTCAAATCTGATTTCACACACCACCCCACTTCACTCAAACCTGATTTCACACAACACCACCCCACTTCAAACAAATCTGATTTCAAACAACACCACCCCACATCACTCAAAACTGATTTCACACACCACGCCACTTCACTCAAACCTGATTTCACGCAACACACCACTTCACTCAAAACTGATTTCACACAACACCACCCCACTTCATTCAAGCCTGATTTCACAGAAAATCGCACTTCACTCAAACCTGATTTTACATGCCACCGCTTCACTGAAGCCTGATTTCACACACCACCCCACTTCACTCAAACCCAATTTCACACAAAACCACCTTACTTCACTCAAACCTGATTGCACACAACACCACCCCACTTCACTCAAATATGATTTCATACAAAACACCATTTCACTCAAACATGATTTTACACACCATGCCACTTTAATCAAATCTGATTTCAGACAACACCATCCCACTTCACTCAAACCTGATTTCACACACCACCCCACTACACTCAAACATTATTTCACACAACTCCACCCCACTTCACTCAAACCTGATTTCACACAAATCTCCACTTCACTCAAACCCGATTTCACTGAACATCCCAATTCACTCAAACTTGACTTCACACAAAACCAACCCACTTCACAATCCTGATTTCACAGAACATCTCACTTCACTCAAACCTGATTTCCCACAACACCACTTCACTTCACTCAAACCTAATTTCACTCAGCACTTCTCCACTTCACTGATACCTGATTTCACACAACACCACTCCAGTTCACTGAAACCTGATTTCACATAACAACACTCCACTTCAATCAAACCTGATATCACAGAAAATGCCACGTCACTCAAACCTGATTTTACTTGCCACCACTTCACTGAAACCTGATTTCTCACACAATTCCACTTCACTCAAACTTGATTTCACACAAAACCAACCCACTTCACTCAAACCCAATTCCACACAAAACCACCCTACTTCACTCAAACCTGATTGCACACAACACCACCACACATCACTCAAATATGATTTCATACAAAACACCATTTCACTCAAACATGATTTTACACACCACCAGTTCACTCAAACATGATTTCACAAAACACCCCACTTCACTCAAAGCTGATTTCCCACAACACCACTTCACTTCACTCAAACCTAATTTCACTCAGCACTTCTCCACTTCACTGAAACCTGATTTCACACAACACCACTCCAGTTCACTGAAACCTGATTTCACACAACACCACTCCAGTTCACTGAAACCTAATTTCACACAACACCACTCCACTTCAATCAAACCTGATTTTACACAACACCACCCCTCTTCACTCAAACCTGATATCACAGAAAATGCCACGTCACTCAAACCTGATTTTACTTGCCACCACTTCACTGAAACCTGATTTCTCACACAATTCTACTTCACTCAAGCCTGATTTCAGACACCACCCCACTTCACTCAAATCTGATTTCACACACCACCCCACTTCACTCAAACCTGATTTCACACACAACACCACCCCACTTCAAACAAATCTGATTTCAAACAACACCACCCCACATCACTCAAAACTGATTTCACACACCACGCCACTTCACTCAAACCTGATTTCACGCAACACACCACTTCACTCAAAACTGATTTCACACAACACCACCCCACTTCATTCAAGCCTGATTTCACAGAAAATCGCACTTCACTCAAACCTGATTTTACATGCCACCGCTTCACTGAAGCCTGATTTCACACACCACCCCACTTCACTCAAACCCAATTTCACACAAAACCACCTTACTTCACTCAAACCTGATTGCACACAACACCACCCCACTTCACTCAAATATGATTTCATACAAAAACACCATTTCACTCAAACATGATTTTACACACCACCAGTTCACTCAAACCTGATTTCACAGAACATTCCACTTCACTCAAACTTGATTTCACACAACACCAACCCACTTCACTCAAACCTGATTTTACATGCCACCGCTTCACTGAAGCCTGATTTCACACACCACCCCACTTCACTCAAACCCAATTTCACACAAAACCACCTTACTTCACTCAAACCTGATTGCACAGAACACCACCCCACTTCACTCAAATATGATTTCATACAAAACACCATTTCACTCAACCATGATTTCACACACCACCAGTTCACTCAAACCTGATTTCACAGAACATTCCACTTCACTCAAACTTGATTTCACACAACACCAACCCACTTCACTCAAACCTGATTTCACAGAACATCCCACTTCACTCAAACCTGATTTCCCACAACACCACTTCACTTCACTCAAACCTAATTTCACTCAGCACTTCTCCACTTCACTGATACCTGATTTCACACAACACCACTCCAGTTCACTGAAACCTGATTTCACATAACAACACTCCACTTCAATCAAACCTGATATCACAGAAAATGCCACGTCACTCAAACCTGATTTTACTTGCCACCACTTCACTGAAACCTGATTTCTCACACAATTCCACTTCACTCAAACTTGATTTCACACAAAACCAACCCACTTCACTCAAACCCAATTCCACACAAAACCACCCTACTTCACTCAAAACCTGATTGCACACAACACCACCACACATCACTCAAATATGATTTCATACAAAAACACCATTTCACTCAAACATGATTTTACACACCACCAGTTCACTCAAACATGATTTCACAAAACACCCCACTTCACTCAAACCTGATTTCCCACAACACCACTTCACTTCACTCAAACCTAATTTCACTCAGCACTTCTCCACTTCACTGAAACCTGATTTCACACAACACCACTCCAGTTCACTGAAACCTGATTTCACACAACACCACTCCAGTTCACTGAAACCTAATTTCACACAACACCACTCCACTTCAATCAAACCTGATTTTACACAACACCACCCCTCTTCACTCAAACCTGATATCACAGAAAATGCCACGTCACTCAAACCTGATTTTACTTGCCACCACTTCACTGAAACCTGATTTCTCACACAATTCTACTTCACTCAAGCCTGATTTCAGACACCACCCCACTTCACTCAAATCTGATTTCACACACCACCCCACTTCACTCAAACCTGATTTCACACAACACCACCCCACTTCAAACAAATCTGATTTCAAACAACACCACCCCACATCACTCAAAACTGATTTCACACACCACGCCACTTCACTCAAACCTGATTTCACGCAACACACCACTTCACTCAAAACTGATTTCACACAACACCACCCCACTTCATTCAAGCCTGATTTCACAGAAAATCGCACTTCACTCAAACCTGATTTTACATGCCACCGCTTCACTGAAGCCTGATTTCACACACCACCCCCACTTCACTCAAACCCAATTTCACACAAAACCACCTTACTTCACTCAAACCTGATTGCACACAACACCACCCCACTTCACTCAAATATGATTTCATACAAAACACCATTTCACTCAAACATGATTTTACACACCATGCCACTTTAATCAAATCTGATTTCAGACAACACCATCCCACTTCACTCAAACCTGATTTCACACACCACCCCACTACACTCAAACATTATTTCACACAACTCCACCCCACTTCACTCAAACCTGATTTCACACAAATCTCCACTTCACTCAAACCCGATTTCACTGAACATCCCAATTCACTCAAACTTGACTTCACACAAAACCAACCCACTTCACAATCCTGATTTCACAGAACATCTCACTTCACTCAAAACTGATTTCCCACAACACCACTTCACTTCACTCAAACCTAATTTCACTCAGCACTTCTCCACTTCACTGATACCTGATTTCACACAACACCACTCCAGTTCACTGAAACCTGATTTCACATAACAACACTCCACTTCAATCAAACCTGATATCACAGAAAATGCCACGTCACTCAAACCTGATTTTACTTGCCACCACTTCACTGAAACCTGATTTCTCACACAATTCCACTTCACTCAAACTTGATTTCACACAAAACCAACCCACTTCACTCAAACCCAATTCCACACAAAACCACCCTACTTCACTCAAACCTGATTGCACACAACACCACCACACATCACTCAAATATGATTTCATACAAAACACCATTTCACTCAAACATGATTTTACACACCACCAGTTCACTCAAACATGATTTCACAAAACACCCCACTTCACTCAAAGCTGATTTCCCACAACACCACTTCACTTCACTCAAACCTAATTTCACTCAGCACTTCTCCACTTCACTGAAACCTGATTTCACACAACACCACTCTCCAGTTCACTGAAACCTGATTTCACACAACACCACTCCAGTTCACTGAAACCTAATTTCACACAACACCACTCCACTTCAATCAAACCTGATTTTACACAACACCACCCCTCTTCACTCAAACCTGATATCACAGAAAATGCCACGTCACTCAAACCTGATTTTACTTGCCACCACTTCACTGAAACCTGATTTCTCACACAATTCTACTTCACTCAAGCCTGATTTCAGACACCACCCCACTTCACTCAAATCTGATTTCACACACCACCCCACTTCACTCAAACCTGATTTCACACAACACCACCCCACTTCAAACAAATCTGATTTCAAACAACACCACCCCACATCACTCAAAACTGATTTCACACACCACGCCACTTCACTCAAACCTGATTTCACGCAACACACCACTTCACTCAAAACTGATTTCACACAACACCACCCCACTTCATTCAAGCCTGATTTCACAGAAAATCGCACTTCACTCAAACCTGATTTTACATGCCACCTGCTTCACTGAAGCCTGATTTCACACACCACCCCACTTCACTCAAACCCAATTTCACACAAAACCACCTTACTTCACTCAAACCTGATTGCACACAACACCACCCCACTTCACTCAAATATGATTTCATACAAAACACCATTTCACTCAAACATGATTTTACACACCACCAGTTCACTCAAACCTGATTTCACAGAACATTCCACTTCACTCAAACTTGATTTCACACAACACCAACCCACTTCACTCAAACCTGATTTTACATGCCACCGCTTCACTGAAGCCTGATTTCACACACCACCCCACTTCACTCAAACCCAATTTCACACAAAACCACCTTACTTCACTCAAACCTGATTGCACACAACACCACCCCACTTCACTCAAATATGATTTCATACAAAACACCATTTCACTCAAACATGATTTTACACACCACCAGTTCACTCAAACCTGATTTCACAGAACATTCCACTTCACTCAAACTTGATTTCACACAACACCAACCCACTTCACTCAAACCTGATTTCACAGAACATCTCACTTCACTCAAACCTGATTTCCCACAACACCACTTCACTTCACTCAAACCTAATTTCACTCAGCACTTCTCCACTTCACTGATACCTGATTTCACACAACACCACTCCAGTTCACTGAAACCTGATTTCACATAACAACACTCCACTTCAATCAAACCTGATATCACAGAAAATGCCACGTCTCACTCAAACCTGATTTTACTTGCCACCACTTCACTGAAACCTGATTTCTCACACAATTCCACTTCACTCAAACTTGATTTCACACAAAACCAACCCACTTCACTCAAACCCAATTCCACACAAAACCACCCTACTTCACTCAAACCTGATTGCACACAACACCACCACACATCACTCAAATATGATTTCATACAAAACACCATTTCACTCAAACATGATTTTACACACCACCAGTTCACTCAAACATGATTTCACAAAACACCCCACTTCACTCAAACCTGATTTCCCACAACACCACTTCACTTCACTCAAACCTAATTTCACTCAGCACTT